>NC_142890.1:28447678-28748482 GCF_054131105.1 Drosophila navojoa | reverse complement strand
ATCCGATTGCTGAATTGGCTGAAGGCAATAATCACTCTTCCATAAGCTCGCGCTATCATAGTGTCGGAATAACGTCCCATTCTAATAAACTAAATAAATATAGCCTCTGAAATTGAAGCAAGAGGTATAATGGTTTTGTTAAATGTATGTAACAGGCAGAAGGAGGCGTGGCAGACCCCACAAAGTATATATATTCTTGATCAGGGCGACAAGCTGAGTCGATTTGGCCCTGTCCGTCTGTCTGTCTGTCCGTCCGTCCGTCCGTATGTATGAACGCGTCGATTTCAGAAGATATAAGAGCTAGAGACTTCAACTTTTTTTTAAAATGTCCGTATTTATCACGCGCATATCGAGTTTATCACTAAAAAACGATAACTCATTCCGATACTTTTTTATCGATAAAAAACCTTATCGAAGATCACTTAAATAATTATATCTCCTACATCTTTCAAGCTAGAGTCTCCAAATTTAAAATGTATATAAAGATGTATTTTATACAATTTCGGTTTTTGTTAAAATTTACCCCCCATTCCTAAATCCACCCCCTCACCCTCATCTTTGTAAAAGTCGTATATCAAATACTAGAGACTTGTGCTTCGGTATACACATACATTTTAACATTATGATTACGTTCTGAAAGTTTCATTACGATCGTACGTCTAGAAATTAAATTATTCAACAAGTAAGTTGTCATTATATTGCCAACACTGCAGCGCAGCCCAAGCGCAATCGCCTGTATATGTGAGTGTGTGTGTATGCGTGTGTTTATTTGTATGTGTATGTGTGTGCGTTTGTTTGTTTGTATTCGTGTGTGTGTGTGTGTGTGTGTGTGTTGTGCTATTTATTATTGAAATATCAGTTGCTTGTAGGGTTCAGGGGATCTCGTAGTCGAGCAGTCTCGACTAGAGCTTTCTTTCTTGTTTTTACTAGTATTATTATCTTCAGAACGCATCAGTTGTTTATCGTTGGCTCTTTCCGGTTAGATCTTTTTCCCATAATGTTCTTATTCCGTATAGCTTGAGTAAGCCTGTTTAATATGCAATGAATTAGTCTAATATAAATACAAATACTAGTCAAATTACCTTTTATAAATTGAATTGAGCTCGTTCTTTTTCAGGACAGTCACAACAAAGATGACAATGCCCTGAGCTGAAGTGGGCACTTCGATCCACGTCATATTCAATTCCGAATCAAAACAAGACGTAAGATACGAAATCACTTCAAGTAGCCAAACAACTCCAGAAATGAGGAAAAGTTTAAGAAACACTTTAAAGCTTTAAAAATAATAATCAATACATTATTTTACCGAAAGTTTCGTGTCACGTACTTAGCACGATTCTTTGATTTTTGCATGTTTTCGGATCGCTTCCACATAGCTCGGGTCGTTTCGTTTTCCTTATATATTGTCCAAGCAGTCCGAACAAAAAGTCCTATATTAGCAAGGAGGATAACTAGCATAGGCCCATGATAAAATATCATTGCAGACCAGTCCGCAGCTATAAAAAAATAAGATCAAATCAGCCATTTGTTATAAAATCCTTTTTTTTTTTTTAAATGGATGTCTTTAAAAGAAATATTGTAAAATTGTACAATATGATGGCTCGCCAATGAAAGTTTTTCTTATGTGCTCTGCTTCGTAAAATAACCGAAAAGATTGTTCAGACACGATCTCGCTCTGAGCTCTTTGTTTTGTTTTGGATCGGTTTTGGTCAAGAGCTTTTCATTAACTCATTTTTTCCAGATTTGACAAGCCCCTATAACTGTAAATTATCCGCTATATTCTTTTGATCATAAGTGTTAACTGACGCAGTTGCTTTCTCGATATACACGACATAGTATTTCCTGATTAACCGCACCCTAGTGGTGGACACAAAAGTCTTTCTACTTTAAAAATGGTATAACGGGCGGTAGAGCAAGCGGTAGGACGGTGAGCGAAACAGACGTTGAACAAAGCTAATATACTATAGTACGTAGGTATGCAGTACACAAGTTTTGACTGATCGTACTGTTTATCCAACAAGAATAGACGGTAAATCCAGGTCTCCATTCAAGGAATCTATCCTTGTCCACGTTCTTCATAATAAAGTCGATCGATATCGAAATCAGAAGTAACAGCGCAGCAGTCAGCCACACGAAGAGATGGCGTTTCCTGACGTTAACCTTCAATCTGCCGTATTCCTTGATCGCTTGCCACGAATTAAAGTTTATAATTAGGAGCCAGAGGAATGTACACATGACTGCATAGTAGCTAATGCAAGCTGAAAGGATTCCGTTTAAAATTTGTGTATTGCTCGAACATTCGAGAGTTTCAAACTTACCAAATATGAAGCAGACCTCAACTTTCATATAATTCCGGAGAAAAGTCTCAATGCGGAGTAAGGAGAAGCTTAATGTTAGACTGATGAAGAAACATATGCTGAATTGCTTGTGGGGAGAGCGAAAGTCCGGCATGCAAAAGTGGGCAGCAATAGTGAGGATCATGAAGACTACGGACACTATTTGAACTGTAACGGATTACACTGATATAAATATCCTAGCTGGAAATCAGTAACTGTTTTCTTACTATACGCATCGGTGTTGTCCTGTGGTTTATTGCACTGATGAGGCAGTAGTCTATACTGACCACCCTTTGATTTATGTGGCTGCATGCAATAATGTTGTTTCCCAAAATCTCTACCATCAAATTTTCTATACAAACGTCCATTCTGATAAAAAACAAAAAAAATTTATATATGTACATAGATTTATCAATAAGCGATATTTCAACCTCATATAATATCCATCCCTCATTGGGATTAGTGTACGGATCGAGAGTAAAATGACTTTCGCACGGTATACCGAAAAGTTGCACTGCAAACTCCTTTACAATATCTATCTCTGCCTCAGTGCCGTTGTGGAACGTGACGTTCACGAGAGGATTGTAATTTGGAATATTACCCACGCATTCTCGCTTTTCCTTGACCAGCGTCTTTTGGGGCTCACAGCAAAATCGAACACAGGACATTAGCTGACATACACATCCCCGTGTGTGTTCGGGAATCAGTTCAAATGTACCGTCAAACATGATCTGATAGTTGTATTTCCCTGTTTTACCCTTCGGTATTTTAATGTGCTTAAACACATACGACCCGTCCGCTAGTTGTGTGCTATTTGACAGATCCACTGTATCGAAATAATCACAGCCGGGAATATCGCCTGATATCTCAGCGATTATAACGCTGAGCACAATTAGAACAAATCTCATTCTCTGAAATGAGCAATCAAATGAACACTTTATCTCTTGGAAAACAATGAATAACTATTATAACAAAAATAGATTTCGAGTTATCACATTAAAAGGATCTTGATATCATAACTTATTAACAAACTCTCATACTCATACACGAAGCGAAAGAGTATATGGGATTTGTGTAATGCCCGAATCGCTGACCATCTATCAGCTATTGAAGCTGGATACTTGAAGACATGCTTGGGTTGACAAATTAAGATCATAACAAAAAGAGAATATATAGAAAATCGCATAAATAGACATAAGAAATACAAGATGAATACTACAAATATTTTGAAATAATTGCGCGTCATCAGGATAACGAACTCCGGAAATTTTGAATATTTTCTATATTATAAGGGGTAGAGTCCTAAGTCTCTATCAATTTGGCAACCAACAATAAGGGATTTCTTAATCGATCTAATATAATATATGAACACTTTTTTTCAGATCTATCAAATTACGTAAAAAATTAAAGTCACTGTACGCCTTCCCCTTTTAACGATTTTAAATAAACTGAACGATTCAGGCGTAGCCCCTGTAGCTGAGGCAAAATGTAAATAATTTTAAAAATAACAAATATATATAGGCTTATCGAGTAAATGTGACTAAGATTTCTGCTCTTGATGACGAATGCATTTGGAAACGAAATTACAATAATTGAAGCCCATTCCTTAGAAATTAGAATCTGCAATGAAGAGTGACTAATAAGGTGAACAATACATTATTAAAACTATATCTTCATATGTTTGAAGAAAAAGTTTTTAAATCTTATTCCCCTATCGAATTCAGAATAATTTGTTCTCTAAAAACCTACGACCGGGCTTTATCTATTATGCCAGATTTACAATACAAACGACCTACCATTAATTCTTTACTAACAAAAATAGCCTTAGTGGAAATCGTGGAACCTTGTAACAATCTCATCCCAAATGATTAAAATTTATATCCATCAACGTAATTTGTTATTTTGATTGCCCTCTTTTTGTTTCAGAGCAAATTTCTTCATCTGAAGCGGTTTAGCATCATAATAATGGCAGTCCCAAAACTATACTTTCTATTAAATTTGTATATTAAAATTTTTTCTTAAGCAAAAGATTTTGTTCACTTTAAAGGAAAAGGCCACCAAAGATATAAACTGTTTTAACTTTATTACATATGTAGGTATAGATACATATATAAAATATATTAAACGGTAACGTAGTGTTATTATATTAATTGTACTGTAGTAAACATAATAATCATATTATTAAAATCCCTAAAACATGAATATATATTGTGCATAAACTTTAAGTTTATAAGCAGCAAATATTTTTCGAAAATAATTTGATTTCAATTTGTTTGGATTTTTTTTTATATTTTTTGTTTTCTGTTCTGTTATTTCTTTATATAGATGTTCGAATTTGAAGGGCATTTAACATGTCACAACTTATAAACATAGATTTTATTAAGACTAATGACGACAACAGCGATGAATCAGAAATGTACACGTTCATCGAAATAAACCCCATTTCGAAAATGAAATTTGGTATAAACTTTAACAAAATTTAACTGCTTTTCTAGCTTCGTCCAAGAGTTTTGGATAAAAAAAAACACTTAAATACAATTTCTAGGCTAGCTCATCAACTTAGGATAACTTTTATATAATTTGTAAGAAGATATCAATATGTACACATCCATTTATTTTTTTCTCTTTCTCTTTTTCATTGTATTTTGTTTTGTTGCTTAAATGTTGATTTGACTAGTGCTTTACGAATATTTATTTATTTAAAAAACGCACTTGGAGCCCGATTTGAAACCACAACGCTTATTATAGTTGCAAAAAGTGTTACACATCTAAAAATACATTTAATTCACAATTAACTATAGTTTGAATCCATTAGATTTTCCTAACGTGGGCTGGTTCTTGGCATCAGACTGGCGCATCTCAATTGATGTCCATATCTGTCTGTGTGAATTTCTCATAGACCTTTACAGAGTTCTATACAGATCTTTTTAATTTGCATTTAGTTGGCTGACAGCCGTAGCACGTGAGTGTGGACTATGCTCATGGGGTCACTCAACAGCGCCCAGTTCCGAACTGGGCTGCTCAATGTCCTCGAGCTGCATTCCTTATATGTACAGAAGAATAATAGTAATGTGTATGTGTGTGTGTGTGAGTGTGTGTTTATACTGTTGTTTCCAAGTCGACTCCCAACAGCTTGAATTTCGCACAAAATTAGGAATCAATCATTTGATGATTATTCACAGAAGTAGTGAGGTAGACTTGTTCTCTTCCATTGCCGCTGCTTACCAGCTGCTGCGCATGGCCTGCTTGGCCATAGCTACAGCCGCAGCAACCGCTGCCGAGCTGTCGCTAAGCGGTGCCGTGCCCGCGGCTGTTACGCCCTGTTGCTTGCCAGCAGCAACGGCTGCAGCACCAGCAGCGACCGCTGCCGCCGCCAGCAGCGATGAGGACGACGAGCTGGGCATAAAGTTGACATTGATGTTGATGGGATGCACCACGGGCATGCTGGTGTAGCTCTTCTCGAGCAGATCGACGCCATTGAGGTACGGCACCAGCGCATTGTAGTCCACGTTCAGTGGCACGTAGTAGTTGCCCTGGCCGTGCAGCGCGAAGATGGGCACAGTGAACGAGTGCCGGGACGGCAGCGGCGCCGTTGTGCTGCTCGGCGTGCTCAGCTGGGCGCCAGCCGCAGCGCTGAGCTTGGCCAGCAGCGGACTAGAATTGGAATTGGTATTGTGCAGCTCCGACTTGATGTCCTTGATATCACTGAAGCTGAAGGAGGGCTTGTCGTCACGCACCGGGCCCATGGGGCGTGCCGGATTGATGCTGCTCGCCTCACTGTGCACGTCCAGCGGCAGATCCCCGTTGCAGCCGGCTGCTGCGGCGGCCGCTGCCTCGGCCAGTTTTCGCTTCTTGGCCATGATGGGCGCTATCTCCGGCTCGGTGCCATCCTTGGAGTGTTCCGACAGCGCATGCAAGTCCGAGTGCTCGTTCTGCAGGTGCGGCGCGTGCTCGCTGCTCGTCTCCTCGTCGTGCAGCTCGTGCACGAAGCGCTCCTTGATGTGGTTCTTATACTTGTAGTTGTTGTTGTGCTCGATTTCGTGCGAGGACTCCGAGTAGTTGCGCATCCTCGCCGACAGCTGGCTGTCCGTGGTATGATGACTGTGGCCGAGGTGCGCGTGCTGCTGCAGCAGTGCATCCCGCGGGGGCGGCGAATGCATGTTCGAGGTGTCCGTGTGCAGCATCGGCTCGTGCGAGGACTCAAAGTCCTGCTGGCTGCTGTCCGTGTGGTGGTGGGGTGCCGTCGACGTAATCACCGCCGCCTGATGCGGCTGCTGGTGCGCAGCAATCGCTGCCGCCCCCACAGGCATCTTGGTCAGCGTGTGGCATGTGGACGTCGACGTGGTCGAGCTGGCCGCATTGCTGCTGGCAGTATTGGAGCCCGTTGAGTTGGTGGGTATGTTATCGGCAGCGATGCCATTGACACTGCCATTGCCCGCAGCCAGCTTGGTCCCGCTCGGCCCCTCCATGCTGGCGCTCGACGATGTGCTGGCATTGGTCGCCGCGGCAGCAGCAGCGGCCGCTGCGGTCGCCTGCTGACTGCGGTGCAGCTGATTGAGATGGTTGCGAAAGCTTAGATCCTTGACATCATTGTGATCGTTGCTGTGCTCCACATCCGAGGCGCCCAGCATGTCGCGCAGATGGCACAGCGGCGGATGGTAGGCCTGATGGGGGCTGCCGCTGGAGGCGCTCACATTGTCCGGCATGTGGCAGCTGCGGCTGGACTTGTAGCAGTCGGCTGGCAAAGAGAAAGATCCATTAACATACATTCAAGGTGGAGAGAAACGGATTCGTGTACCTTTGAACACCTCGTCGATGTGCTCCTGCAGGCGGGCCAGAAGGCGGTAGCAGAAGTCCTGCATTTGACTGTCGTAGAGGAACTTGGCCGCCTCCTTCATGCAGTCCATGTAGCCGCTGCGGTACTCGCTCTCCTTTTGCAGGATCTCGCTCTGCAGGTGCTTCAGATGCCGGATGGCCATCTCGATGATCTCTGTCTTCTCGATGCGGCCACGCCCCTTGCGTTGATACTGTGGCGGTATGAGGCGCGACAGGTCGGCCAGGCAGGAGTTCATGCGGTCGCGGCGACGCTTCTCAATGATGCGATGCGACAGAGGGTCTTGCTGTTGGGGCAGACAAAGGGGAGAACAATTAGAAGCAGCTCGACGAGTGCCTAAGCGACTAGTGAGTAAAAGATCATGGAGCTTCTGGACCATTATGCTAAGTAATGAGTCTTTCCACTGTTTTTTTGATTTTTATTTTTTAATACTTGAATGTTTCTTCATTTTTCGGTTTTTTATTTTTTATCAAATTCACTAATTTGGAAACGGTTTTGTAGTTTTTATTTTCTTTAAATGCTTGAGTACAATAAAAAAGGGTCAAAAGCGGCGGCCAACTTCTCGGGATGATGTGCGTGTGCGTTCTGTGTGAGTTGTAGGCGTGTGAGTTGTGGGCGTTGTCATCGACATCGACATCGCGGCCATTGCCAACCAACCAATACCAACCAATCATCAGTCATCGGTCATCGGTCCCCAGTAATCAGTTACATAATGAGTACGAGCAATAAACTTGTTACTCGGGCGCTTTATCTTTTGATCCTTTGATCTTGTTTTCGAATTTGATTAGTGTCGCGATTAGTCGCTCTGAAATTGTAATATTTACCCTCGATGTTTTGTTACGGCGTCCCGTGGCATATTCAGCATCATCCTCGCTGTATGCTGTTGCTGATGTTGAAAAATTTAAGCTAGATTCTGTGCAATAAGGAAAACTGGAGACTGCTGCTTCGCTATAATTCGTATGCGTTTTGTATCATATGCAAAAAGAAGTGGGAAGGATAAGAAACACAAATAAGTCCAAATCTTAATCAAAAGTTTGTCAAATTTTCGGTTTTTTTTTTTTTTTTTTTCTTTTTTTGTTTTTTTTTTTCATTCGTTTTCATTGTTTTAGTAATGCATTTATTAGGCGCATAACTTAAACTGACTTAGGAATAGAGAGCGTAAGACTAATTATTCTAAATATTATTATGTAGTTAAATTATGTGTGGTTCATTTTATTGTTGTGATCGATTCTTTATTCGTTTCAAAATGAAGTAAATCTAAGCAATAAACTAAGGCTGCAATTTGAAAGAAATAAAAAGAATTTGTTTATTAATCGAAATGTGAATACAATCTCAGTCAGTCGCGCGTCGTCCCTCTCCCTCTATGTCATACTCTCTCTCTCTCTCCCTCTCTGTCTCTCTCTTACAGATATCTCAATATCTCATTTTGTCCTATTACGTTCCACAGTTGGTAGTCAACCAGCAGCTAATCCGAGAGTCCCCGATTCTGCACCCCACGTAGTCGCTTGGCTAAAATCAGACGAGGCGATTTGTTTTGTTGTGTGTTGTAGTAAAAGAGGATAAAAGTGCTTTAAAATACAGTTAGCATTCTATGTAGATTTAAATGCATTAAAAACATACCCAGCTATATATTCAACTCGGCACGCACACACACGCACACACACAGAAACACAGCAATACTTACACTAATACAAAAATCAAAACGTTTTTCAACACTTTCTGGCAGGATCTTTCGTGAGCTATTATGTTCGTAATAGTTGAGTCTTTTAAATAATCTCTTAAATAAGTCAACTAGCCTTACTAAACATATAATTGGTATAGTCGTCGTAGACAGTCTAAATCGCATATGTCGGAAGTTAAAAACAAGAAGAAAACATTTAAAATCAACGAAATTGAATAATAAATTGTATTGTATTCAAATAAGATGTCACTGCGGAAAAAATTCTCTTAAAAATACAAGAAACAATAAAAACAGTTGCCAAGTGCGGCAAAAAGTAAATAAATAAACAGAATCAAAAGAAAGAAAAAAAATTGCAAGCATTTCAATATTAACAACGAGCACCAATTGTGACCCAAACAAACAAAGCTATCGGAAATATAAAAGCAAAAGACAAACAAACAAATGAAAAGGGTATATTCCGAATAGAAATACTATAGATATATGTTCTAAATTTACCAGCAAATATCAATGGGTGGCACAGAAAAGTGATAAAATCTATTGTTTTATGATATTTTTCTATGCACAAAAGAAGAGAAGTCCAAATAATATTTTTAGAAAATACTTCATGATTGTTATTTAGGTAATTGATATCTATTTCTGTCCTTGATGTTAACCAAGATTAGGTTCATAAGAAATGTCTAATTGGCTAAGCAAACTCCCGATTACAAGCGATACAAGTAGCTATAAACCATATCTGCTGCTGGGCCATACGAACATGCACGAAATAAACCGAACCAGAAAACACTAGAAGAGTTGCGACGACTGCGATAAGCAGCAACACGCAACGATTCGTCGAATATGTAAACAATATTTAAACACACACACATGCATAAACTTGTGTGTGTGTGTGTGTGTATGCTTCATACAGACGCACGGAATACCAGTTTTTGCCAGTGTACGGCGCTTCAATCTTGTTTGTTTATCCCCCGCGCAGTAAACGCTTGTGAAATCTTGAAATTCAGACATCGGCGCCTACTTAACTTAGGAGAACCGCTCGGACACTCTGGCAACACCCTGGATCAAATATGCAATCTGGACAACGCTGTAAATGTCACGCACACCGCCTGGCGCACGTGTCGTATAAGTAATGCGCGCTCAGGGTTCAATTAAAGGCTTTCAGCACTCTCACTATATTTGCATGCACTTAGCAAAAGGGTCAGCCAGCTAGCCCGGCTGATGGGCGGCCGCCCACTGGGCAGCCCGGCCCGTGTGCAGGGCGTGTGGGTATTTTTTCGCTGCATTCTCAAGTAACAATCGTCGACCCTTGGACCTGTTGGACGGCGTCATTGCCAAATCACTCGCTTGATTCATGAAATAGCGACGCGATGCCCTGAACATTGAACAGTGAACATTGATCCCGACGAACACGCCCCCTTGGAAGCCGCCCCAACTGGCAACGGCTCGCGTTGGCGTTTTCGAACCTGGGGGCCATTGGGCCAAAAACATCGTCGTCGCACTTTCAGCTATTAAGTAATTGGCAAGCAGCGGCGCTCGTTTAATTTTAGAGATGAGCCAGCCATCAACCCAGAAGACTGCAGAAGTGCAGTCAAAAATTCGTCTATGCGACAGGTAGTTCGCAAGCCGAATGACGCCAACTGTTGATCAGCCACACGTTGTTTGCCAACAGCATGAACGGCCATCGGACGCATGCCCCAAAACGCATTAGCTGAAATAGAAAGGCGCAGAAGTTCGAATACTCTTAGAGGTGTGAGTGAGGAATTGAATGCTAAATGGCTCCAGACTTCCTTCAGTTCATTATGAATTTCGTGATGAATTAATTTAGTCGTGAATCACCTGTATGCTCTAATTATAATGTTTTGCACACGCACGCCCTCAAAAGTTGTTTTCGCGATATCGTGCGTTAACCTACAAATAATGGAATTATATTCCATTGATGGCTAGCTTTACGGTTGCCAGTTGTTATTTGCGCCCATAGATAAGATATCTTTACAGCTACACGTGATATGAGAGCGCTTTAAACAGGTGCACACTCATGTACATATTCACGAATGTTCACTATTGATTCACATGACTTTCTGACTTTCAGATAGTACTTTATGTCATGTATGTACGCCTCGAAGTTACCCGAGCACCACTCAATAGATTGCCCGCACATGTAGTAAGCTAGTTTTGTAAATAAACAACAAAGATAGTGCGGCTGCTCGGAAATATAGAAATATATAACATAATAAATGTATATGCTCTTGTGATCTACAAAGCAGATTAAATAATGTGTGAATGTTTTCATCTCAGCAGATGATTCATGAGCTGACTAAGTGGAAAATTTTTCGTCATATAAACAAGTTTGAGCCAATTCCTGTCAATTTCTATCAATGACTGTATAAACAATTATGTAAACGCGACCCAAGAACTCAATGTCAAGCACTTCCGATACGAAATGTGTGTCAAACGAGGGAGACCTTCGCTTCACATTAGAGAATTTTCATATTTCCACACTTCAGTTGTCTTGTCGCCAATGGCAACGTCTGCCGCCAATTGTGAAATGCCACAAAAAAAAGGCAAATGAAATGGAATAAAAAAGTGAAAAACACTAGAGACGATGCGAGAGATGACGCGCTGCGTAGGGGGAAAACAACAAAAAGTAAACAGAAATATAAATATAATAAATTCATTTCTTTGCCTTGGTAAATTAGCGTCAGAGAACACACAAAAATATTAAGGGAAAACAAAATTTGTTCGCACTGAGAGCCCGCACGACATGGAGACTAGCTTCAGGCCGACCATTGGCCCGCCATAACCTTGACTGCACCTGCAGCAGTCTGCGACGTGGCTGATAAGATAAATAGACCATATAAACAATCGCTCGTGCAGGGCAGCCGCCGGGCAACAGTCGCAAGCAAGAGCAATTTAGCAATTGCCAAAGTATTATTAGAACCGCATACAAGTGCTGGAATTTTTCGTTTTATTAGTTTTTATTTTTGCTATAAAAACCAGTTGACTTGTTGTTGACTTTAGCTGCGATCACGTGAGATTGATCTGTTATGCTTGAGAAAACTGGAAATCACACGCAAACCGGTTGCAGTTGCCCAGCTGAAACTTTTTAATTAGCATTATGTATAGATATAGCCATGGCTGACTGTACACGTGATATAGTGACCAAAGCACTCGCTCAATGGAGAGCCCAGTGCCAAGTGCCGAGTGCCAATTGCTTATTCAACAAAACAGAAGGAAAAAAGTCTAAGTGAACTGCAACACAGCAAAACGTGTCCACGTGTCGAGAGCAGTGCATAGCAACAGACACGAATGCGAAACACAACTGCCTCAAGTCATCTATTTATATTCCGATTCTTCACGCTCAGTAAACTTTATGCTGGCGTGCTTCTGCGATTCAATAAACATAAACAACAATAATTTACAAAGCAACTAGCTCAATTGAGCACAGACGCTGAGTGCTACACGACTCACACAGCTGCATTGCTTATACGCCACATGTTACGCCCGCACACATACATATACATATATCAACATATATCAATATGCATAAATATAAATATTCCTATATGTAGCTGTAACGTTGGCAAAATGACGATGCAGCGGAAATGAACATTGCTTGATCCATACAAAAATAAACCGCCAAAAGCCAACTATTCCAACTATACCAAGTGGGTATGCCTCAAGATTCTATATATATCAAAATTTGCTGTAAGATAAATATTATTTTATTCGAATTCCTATATGAAATATTTAAATATTAGAGCATATTCAGCAATCTTACTTGAGAGTAAATCTGAAAGGAATTAGATATTATCGTATACTCTCACTAAATTGTTTTGAATATAAGAAAATTTAAATAATAATTATTATTTATATTAAGAGCTATCCTGCAAGAATATTTGATAATATTCATTTGATAATGTCATTCCTTTGAAATATTCATTCAAGTAACATAGTGTATGCTTTAGTATTCGAAATTTCAATAAATCCCATAACATATCATTCAACATTTATCTTGCAATATAAATAAGATTTCAGTAATAATAATTCAAAATAAAAACTATCCAAGTCCAGAACAGAGTAGAAGATAATAAGTTTCTCTTGTTAAATTCAAGAATTCAAAATTCGACTTTTTAAGTTAAATCCTTACAGAGAATTCGCCTTAAGACTCGATATCTTTCAAATTCCTATAAAATAATATAAACTTGTTACAGAGTTTTCAAGTTTTTTCCTTTTAAGTAAGCTTTCAAGTAGCATTGTTGAGTTAAGTCTCCACATATTTCTAGTGTAAATTAATTTAAGCATAATATTTTGAAATTTGTAATATGTATATTTCGAGACACACATACGTATTCATTGTTAGGGCACACAAATATCACACATTCACACACACTCACGCATCAAATACTTTTGATAACTAGGTCAAAAGACATATAAATATATCCATTTGAATCATTTAGAGGCAATCAAATGCAATGCGGGCCCAGCTCATGTGTCGCCGCTGACTCACCTGCCCCGGCGCAGGCCCCAATGAGTGCAGCGCGTATTAATCACAGCGCGGAAAAATAAAAGATACATTTACACACAGATATAGACACAGCTACAGACACACACACTCAGACAGATATGCATATTATGATTGTTTTGTGAATTTCTCAATATCTGCCTCACGTTTGTCAAACGGCACGAGGAATCTCACGAGCTCAAATATAAACATTCAGTGTGGAACGTATGTATATGTGGAACACATATGAATGTACATACATATATGTATGCAGACAGAGGGTCTGCGTGTGTGTGTGTGTGTGTCTGTGTGCATGGGTGTGTTTGCATGAAAAGAACTGCATGGAAATGATCGTGTGTACGTGCCTGTGTCGGGGATGGCAATGGCCGAACGCTGACGATAAGCCGAAGCGATTCCGAATGGCGTTTGGAATCCAATTCGAAATTGGAATCAGTGTACGCCGCTATTCCAATTTGAAAATTTTGCCCATACTCATCAATGTATGTGTTTGTGTGTGTGTGTGTGTGTGTGCGTATATGAATTTTTATTTGTTATTTATAGAGCACAAGCATGCGTTTGTTGTTGTTTAACTTCGCTATATTGATATATTTGAAATAGATCACTAAAGTGTATGTACATACATATATAAGCATATATATCTATATATATATATGTATCTATATCGGTGTATATAAATTCGTTTAATTGCGGCTAGCTTTGACGTGTTGTCTTGCTGAACATTTGTGCGTTGCTTAATCTACATGACGAACGTGCAACAGCTGACAGGATTTCATCATGTAACACAAACGTGGCCAGCAAACAAACACACTTTCTTAGGTTTGTCTCGTTGCAGTCTCTCACCAATAGCCACTAAAATGCAGATCACAAATCACTAATCACCAATTACTTGTTGCTTATCACTGGGAGTGGCTGGGGTAACGATGTCTCAAAGATCCCGAAATCGAAAACAACGAGAGACAGCTGCATATTTGAGTTTGGTATGTGGAGCAGCTGCCTCGTCGTGCAACAAACCCGAGATCTCACATATTTTTGCACAGCCCACACTCCTTGTCAGGAATATTAGATATACATATGTATATACATATATATACTATATATGAGCAGACATACACATGTAAAATATATAGCTCAGTTATCCGTTAAGTACACACAACCATGTGCGTCACCAGAAATTCGCTTTTATCGCGTGCTTGTTTATCTCTTTTATGGATGACATGATTGTACTAGTTGAGTTGTTGTTTGT
Organism: Drosophila navojoa; assembly: GCF_054131105.1. Taxonomy (NCBI): domain Eukaryota; kingdom Metazoa; phylum Arthropoda; class Insecta; order Diptera; family Drosophilidae; genus Drosophila; species Drosophila navojoa. The sequence goes on along the minus strand of NC_142890.1, from coordinate 28,733,869 downwards.
TGATTAAAGCATCGCTAGAGTAAATTATATACGTTGTAAATATATGACGGCTGCGCGGACGTGTGTTAACTTCAAGTGCCAAGTGACGACTTGAATAAACTGGCAAACAATATCATGATAATGATATCGAGCGCGACAAAGATTGCGATAACCGTCACGATGATAATGCTGGCGATAAGGTGGCCAAAACTGGAAACTCCTTTAATTTCGATAATTTTCTTTTCGGGTTCTCTTTCTAATTTCCTGATTCATAACGGAAAGATGTATCTAAATATTTACTGTTCAAGGGCCTATTCTAATTCAAGTTTATGTATACATAATTATATTCATTTATATATATACATAAAAATATATTCGTATGCCTACGAAAATATATATAAATGTATGTATGTATAACCCACAGATAACCCTCGAAATGCCTCGCAGTTTGGCTAATTGCCTTAACTTGTCATGTCTGGACTTAATTTATTGCTCACGTGAGCCTTGAGTGTCTCAATGATTGATCTTAAATAAAAGAGCATGGGCAAGACAGCATCTGTGCTTAGCTATTGGTAAATGGATTTGTCAATATATTAATTATAGCGTTAATTAAGCAAATGAGTGCTGTATATTTGACGAATGGCCAATTGGAATGGGTGCACTTAATAGGGGAGCATATTTATAGAAAATCACTTAAAGGCGTCATTCTGCTGGACACGAAAATAGACAGCAACAAAAAAAAAAAAAAAAAAACAAACAATCAACAACAGTTGCTGACCTTCAAAAGGACACCGACTAGTAAACACAACAAGCACATACACACAAAGTGTGCGTGAGTGCTTGCTTGTGTGAGAGCAACACGCCCACAAAAGCCACTGAAATGAGCGCTCCAATGGACTATTTATAGCCCTAAAGCATTTTGGCCGTTGACATTTAGTGAGAATATAAGCGGGCGATTTATAAAACCAATCAGTCCGGTTGGGCCAAGCTCTTAGTTATTCATAAAAACTTGCTATATGCACGATAGTATGAATATGCATAAATCCATATAGATAAATTATACATATTATAGGCACACACGTTGTTTTGACTACTGCCCAGAATAAAAAACAAAAACAAAATTCCACACGAATTCAAGTTCAGAATACATATTGAAAAGGAGAGAGAGAAAGAAGGGGTAAGCCCCCAAAAGTGAGCGTCACGTTTGCCCAATCGTGTGTGTTGTATTTTGCCAGTGTTTTTGCAAAATGTTTGCATAAATAAATACATCAACTAAAATCCATTTTAAAAATAGAGTCAAAGGCGTCAAGCGAACGCGAGTCTGTCTGCCCACGTTTTCATTTGTTTTTCACTTAATTTTTGCTTCTTTTTCCTTCTTCATTTTGCTCAACTGCCAAAAATAGCCTCACGATCCACGCCCAATCGCAAACTGACATACACACAGACGCACACACAGAAATACTCACACATGTTACTATGTGTACCGTTACAATGCCGCCTGCTAACTTAGCCTACAGCTTAGACACGATTTAAAATTAAACTAACTGTAATTTATGCATAAACTTAAGCGCGGGCAGGTGAAAGTGAGTATGTTCATTGTTCATTATTGTTTACAGTTGTCCTAGTTGTTGTTCTTGTGGTGGTGGAGTGCTCTGGCAAAATGCCTTTGGTATATATACCTACCTCTCATACTTAACCGGATGTGCTGCATGTCCGTTTGCCTCGCTCCAATAGGGCTCCATGCTGCTGTTGCTGCTGAGACTCCGGCGGCTGCTGCTAGAGGTGACGCTCCTGGGCAAATTTTCGTTTGCTGATATCCTCTGCTGCTGCTGCTGCTGCTCCTGCTGCGTCGACGTTACTTGCTGTTGTGGTGGAATGGTGGAAGGTATTCGCTCTCGACGTCAATGCAGAAAAGACAAGATAAAATGCCGGCGAGTGAGCGCACGAATTCGTATGACAGCAAACAGGTTGTCGGCCACGGCGAATTTATTGCGGCGAATTACGAATTGTTGCTCTGTTCAATTGTATGGTGGGTTCGCACAGCACAACTTGCTTAGCAACTTATTTGATTATTCTAACAATTTCAATTTTTAGATTTTGACTGGGGACTGTAAATATTTACTGCAATTTGTACTTGTATCAGACTTAAATATCCAATACTCTTCGAACACTTATGACACGCTCGCCCGTTTCACATGTAGCATAACATTTCGAATTTAGCTTCTGTGTTTATTTTAGAATCACTTGAAGAGTGAACGACTTTTGATATGCGGCGTCAATTATCTGTTGACTGTTAAGGGATGACTGTTCTCCTTATCAGCAGTGGCGGCCTTTTGTTTTTGTTACTGTGCCGATAACAAAGACAGCAACGGGTGAGATAAGGCTTATTTATATACACAAATTGCTCACACGTATGCACACACTAGGTACATACACGCACACACACACTTATGTACATACGTGCACATATGTATATGCGGCTTAATTTTTATTGAGAGACGACAGTTTGTAGGACGTTTATTTAGGTGGAAATTTAACCGCACTTGTTGGACCAATGTAAGCCTTGGCCTCAGATATGTAATTGTCTTAGACCAGCCTCTGCCTCTGGCTCTGCCGCGCCCGTGCTTGCTTTTGGCCCACGCGTTTTCTGCAGCTGATGCGCCTACGTTGGAAACCTTGAAATTTCTTTGCACTCACGTCTCGTTTTTGGTCGCGGGACTTGCTCTCTGCCACACACGAACACACAGCCACCTGCTCCGCACCGCACAGCTCCAAAAGCAAACGATTGTCGAAAAACGTGATTTTTTTTTTTTTGTCACACGGCAACGATATACACGTTTTGTACTTTGAATTATTTTGTATTTATTTTGTTAATACACAACTTCCTTCGTTTCACAGTGGAATTTTACCAGCAGCCGCGTATTGTGTGCGCACCGTTTGCGTGTATTTGTATATTTTACTACAAAGCACTTTGTATATACGTATGTATATATATTTACTTGTGTATGTATGCGTGTAATTTGTTGTTGCTGCTGCTGCTATAACTTTGTATTTCTTTTCTTCTTTTTTAGTGTTAAAACACTTGCGCTGTCCGAAACGCTGCTAAAATCAACTGCTCACTACGAACGGTCGAATTGAAATGAATGAAAAATACGCGGCGAACGGGCTAAAATTAAAACCAAGCGGTAAAAGCAAAAGTCGCGCATCGAAAGCTTAATACCCTACCCAAACTACAACATGTACATATGTACATATCTAAAAATCAACGAGTGTATTTGCAACTTTTAATAAATATTACATACATATATTTGTTGAATATAACCCATTCTGATGTTTCACAAACTAAATATATGACTGAAATTTATTAGTTTGTCAACGCAGTTACATCTCTGTCACAAACTGAATAGTAATCCAACTTAACTTCATGCTAAGTGTGCACATATACACAACACGAGACCAAATACTGTGAGCAGTTCGTGAGAGAAGATGACGTGCCTCGGGTATGCGAGCAGTAAAATGGCAAAAGAGCTAGGAAACGTGAGAGAAACGAGAGAGAAACCGCCCCGCTGACACTGAGCGAAGCACTTTGTCAAGTCATGTTGTACTGCGGCTGACTTTGGTATGTGTGTGAATGCGATTGTGTGCGCATACGTGTGTGCTGGTATGCGTTGGCTTTCAGATCTATTTGAGTGTGTGCGAGCGTGCGTTGATGTTATCGCATTTCGTGCGCGGCGAACGTGATTGCCACAGTGGGTCTGAGCTGAACATATTTGTTCAAATATGAAATGTATAGGTTACACTGATCAATTGTTGTTAAAGCTGTAAATTATATAATCGCGTTTACTTATTTTTATTTAGAGCTCATTTTTCAAACTACAATAATTGTAAATAGAACTAAGATACAAAATATGCCAACCTCTGTTAAAGAATAGTTTTGAAGTTAAAAGGTTCTCTGATGACCATTCAGAACAATTTTCAAGCTGCATGCACCAGAAATAGCTTGGAAGCGCAGTTCATAGCCCTATTCGAATAATACAAAAGAATATGCATTCCACTTACATATAAAAGTGTGTGTGTACGTAATAAATTTACTGGAGGCATATAGGCATATATGTACGTACCTGTATTCACAAATGTATCTGCTAAAATATTATGTTAATGTTTATTATGGAAATGAAAGCACTACCATAGTTAGTTGTGTGTGAATTACTTGCATACACATATGTGAACATGTATTGGTATGCGTTGGTGTTATTAATAAGCATTTACTATACCGACTATAGTACTTATTGTTGATTGAGTGATTGTTAAAAATAAATGTGTACAAGCATAGTGCAGACATTCAGGCAGGAAAAAACTTTTCGATTATTTTATTGATAGTAAACGTTCACCTACACGTACATATGCATATAAAGATTACCGTTATAGAGCTCAATGGTCAATGGGGCGTGCGCTGCGTGCTTTTTTGCCTTTGCAGTTGTTGTTTCTGTTATGTTTGTCTGACAGCTTTCAAGTCGAAAGGCAGACGCAAACAACAACAAAGAAATAAAGAAAACACAACGTAGAAGCCCAAGGCAAATTAAGCAAAACAACAACAGTCTCTACGCTCAACGGCAGCAGCAGCAGCAGCAGCAGCGGCACATAATAAAACACGTGAACGTGACAAATTCCAAAGCGATTCGCAGCTGTTACATTGGGCGGCGACAACAACGACGGCCACGTTTGACGGCGAATTGCGACGGAGCGAGGATTGCCTGGCAACAAAGCGATTGTCTCACAGGCACACATTCATGCAAAGCGCAAGCTCTCGCAGTCGGCTGACATTTTGTTTTTATAGTATTTAAGCACTCGACGCCTTTATAAATACACTTATGTATGTATGCATATATATGATATACATATACATATAACACATATAAGTGTTATTATTAATCGAAATAATAATCATACGCTGAGTTGGCTGCTCATGAACAACACAACCAGCGAAGTGGCAGAGCAGTCCATACATACTTCTTACTCACTTACACTCACTTTGTTTCTTTGTCGCTCTCACTCTCTCTATCTCTCTCGCTATCTGTCACTGTTTCTCTTTTCACAATGCGCTCCCTCTTTACTGAACGCGTGAGCAGCTTTTTAATCAAGACACGTTGAAAGCGGCCACAGCCAACGAAAAAAATTCATAGCGCATGACGTAATATCTCACGCGAGGCGAGCGTGTCAGCCATTTTACATACACACAGACGTTTGGAAATACATGTACGCATGAATAAACACACACACACCCATTTGTGTTTGTGTATATATACACAAATACACACATACCGCAACACACATGCCAGTTTGTTGTTGGTCACGTGTTGTGCAAATGTTTTAGCTGCTTGTGAGTATTATCAGCACAGCACTTTGTTTATATATACGCATACATATGTACGTATACGTATCCCTTATACGTATTCGTATACGTATACATATAGGAGGTGTACGCACATATAAGTTTGTTTACTTCATTTTATTTTCCAGCACTTTAATTAAATTTAAATGCCAGCGGTCGCCACTAACAAAGGCATGCAATCTATTTATAGCTCTGGCAAAGGTCACACCAAATCAAAGCAACAAGTCACTGCCCAGCACGATCAACAAATGTCACAAACGTGTCCAAGTCCACTGCGCAATGAAAATGGGCGCTGGCTGAAATGGCTTGCATAAGTTGCATTCCTTGCCATTGCTGTAGCTGTTGCTGATCTCACAGTCTGAGCTGGACAATTACAACTGTGCATGTCTGTGTGTGTAGTCATGTACACTTATCGATATGTACATACATACACATGCATGCGTGCACCTACATACATATGTATGTGTTCCGTGGCACGTGCAACGCCCCTTAGCAAATGCCTCATCACATGGTGTTACGTATACGAAGCCTATTCACGCATTACACATACGCCCCGTAAGGCACGTGCCCGTTTATAAAACTTTTGAACTATTCACGCGCTAGGCCCACGCCAAGACCCACAGAAGTGGCCTTATCTTCAACTTCAAATTGTTTCAATTGCTCTTCAAAAACAAATATTTTTCTTTCAATTCCAGTATGTGCATAGTTGATTTTTGTTATGGTCACGTGTTGCTAATCCAAATGCGTTACGTGGCCTGTGAATTTCCATAGAAATAAAATGCAATCAAGCGACAAAAAGCTAAGCAACTAAAACGATGATGAACAAGGTTGTTGTTGCTGTTGTTGTTGCCACCGCTGTTGTTTTTTCTTATAAACACGACTAGCAGCGGGAAAAAAACAAACACTTGTGGATTGTTGTGTGGGCATAGTTCCAAGCGCTGGCTGAGCCACCATACACATAGATACGACTAAATGTTTAAGTGTGTGAGTATGCATGCGATAATCTGAACGTATCTGTATCCGTGTCGTCTGTATGTCAGTGTGTACATGTGTGCCAAGCTTACATTTATAGTATAGAGGTGTTTACAATCGACCCATGAGCAGTTTGTTGTTTGAAAATGTTGTGAAGCCACTGCTGAGCACATGTACGAATGAACAACAACAACTCTAAAGCCGTCCCCATAGTATCAATTATCTTAGATATTGCACAACAAATATGAATCAATAAGTGAGCTAGCTTGTTATTTTTTATATGGTGAAGTGCTCATAAATTCTTTATTAATTAGCTCTACTCTTACGTTTTAGTGTTGTTTATATTTGAAGATTTACGGCTATACTCTTACTTACTACTACAGTCTAATATGGGTTTTCTTCTATACTTGCTCGATCTGCATTCCAAAATTGAAGCGCTGAATTGGTAAACTGAGTCCTAAAAGATCGTTAAAGCAGATATATTGTAAAAGTCTTTTAGCCAAACGATCAAATATTATACGTTTTTGTTTCCAATGAAAAAATATAAACTTTATCTTAGCCATTATGCCATGATTTCAAATTTTAAATGGGTTCAGGTTGCATTTGAATTTTCTGTGATTCCTTGGACTTTACCTAATCTACAGTTTATAAAATCACCAAATCAGCTGTGATATAGAGTACAACTCTTGTATCGTTTTTCAGTAACGTCATGAATATTCAATGCTAGCGTAAAAATGAAGTCCAACTACTATACAGTATAAGACAGGTAAAGTATATAATAATGTGGCTTGTAAAATATTAAAGTATTGATCTACAGTGAATCACATCCCGATCGCCCGCAGTGAAACTGATTTGCATATGCTACAGGTTGGAATATACTATATGTATATTGACAATATATAGAGATATTGACTAGAGACATCATATGCACAATTTACACTTGAAATTAGCATCGGCTAATCAAATTGCTTAGCCGAGGGGCGGGGCAGCTTTGCAGCTTTGCAGCTTTGACGCAGGCCAGGCCGACCCGGCCAGGCCCCGCAAGAGCCGCTCGAAAGAAAGGCCCCGAAACAAAATAAAATGGGTGTGTGTGCTAAACAACTTGCTTCATAAATTTACTACATTCGATTAGCATCACATTTCATGAGGATGATTTGTATGTACACTCAAATTGAATTTGAGGTATATAACACAAAGTCGTGCACGCTTTTGGATTCTATAAATGAACTGAGATAACGAATAGCAAATAAAAAACAAATACATAAATAAAAGCAAAACTCACATTTTCTTATCGCTTTGCCAAACTTTTTATTTCAAAGTCGAGGTAAATCTAATTAAAATGTACATACATATATGCGTATGAACATAGTACACTGATATCGGTAAACTGATAAGAGTAAAAGCAAAATACATATACATACACATATGTATGAACGTGTGGTTATTCATAGTGTGTGATTGTAGTCATGGCTATAGCTATTGCATAAAACTGCGAGCCCTGACGAAGCCGTAGTGGAACGAAAGCTCCATTTCATACTCACTTTATGCGTTGTAGCCGAGTTCTGGGAAAATATTAGTGCCTTCTGTGGAAGCTTGTTAAATAATACAGTTTACGTTCGAAAATGCTGAATAAGCAAAGCTTGTGTGTTATAGTTTGTATATTGAAGAGAAATTGCGGTTAATTGTAATTATTTTGGAAACTTGTTTCTAAATAAAGTATTTTAAACGTTATACGAAAGAAAAGTTTTATTTTTGTTTCATTAATTGTTAAACATGGCATAAATATTCACTTTTAACATTTAAAAATTAAATTGAATAGTTATACAATCGTAACAAGTAAGAAAAGTCTAGTCGAGAGTGATCGACTAGGTACTACCCTGAACCAACCTATTAAAAACAAATAAAAAATTAATTTTATCAAAAATCGAAATTGTATAAAATGCATCTTAATATATATTTTAAATTTGGGGACTTTATCTTTAAAGATGTAGGAGATATAATTTTAAAACTGATTTTCGATATGGTTTTTTATCGATAACAAAATAACGAGATGAGTTATCAATTTGTTGAGATAAACTCGATATGCGCGCTGTATATACGGACATTTAAGAAAAAAATTGAAGTCTCTAAATCTTATATCTTCTGAGATCGACGCGCCAAATCGACTCAGCTTGTCGCCCTGATCAAGAATATATATACTTTGTGGGGTCTGCCACGCCCCCTTCTGCCTGTTACATGCATTTTAACGAAACCATTATACTCTAATTTCCCATTTTCAATGGGTTCAGGGTATAAAAATTCCAAATTTATAAGTTGAGTTGATCATAAACTTTTAATTTCTTTAATTATTATGTTTTAATAAAGTTATTTAAACAGCTTGAGCCGCAAAATGCCTGTTAATGCTCGCTTGTAAATAAATAGTTTTCTGTGCTGAAGCAAGTCGAGAAAAATACTTCAATTAAAAATATATATACATATATATATACATAAATAAATAAATATGTAAGTAAATGGCCAACCGCGACACGTGTGGCCGCAGCTGAACAAATAGAGAATAGAAAACACACACGTACATACATACACGCATACACACACACACACACACACACACACACACACACACACACACACACACACACACACACACACACACACACACACACACACACACACACACACACACACACACACACACAATATATATAGCGACCATTTTTAAGTGGAAGATGTGTGGCAAACACAAAATTGCAGCATTCATAAAACGTAGATGCATTCCACGACATACTCATACATCTGTGTGTATGTCTGTGTGTGTGGATATATATATAGACAGGTTTGCCTCGTGCGGCTCGTGTATTTAATAGGGATAGTTGCAATCGGGTATATTTGCTATGGAAAGGTGTTTTTTTAGCCTGAGATAAAATTCTTTGAAATTATAAAAATAAATAATATTAATAATAGCTCAAAAATAAATAATATTCATTCAAATGTAAAACTTAGGTTGAACCAAAAACGTATAACGAAATTTAAAGACTTCCATGATTTCCATGGTTTCTCTCTCCCTCTCTTTCTTTTCTCTGTATTATCGTTATCTTACCCTCTCTCTCTCTCTCTCTCTCTCTCTCTCTATCCAACTTGTATGTATGTTTTTATTATATTTTGCTAGGTATATTTTAGCCAGTCAACCACAACGGTTTTTCTTTAGTATTTGATTTGTTTGCTGTTGCTGTATTATTTGAATTTCATTTGATGTCGAAGCATTTCGTATTTGTTTACGTTCTCGAGTTCTATTTTCGCTGCGCTCGCAGCTTATGTAAAAGTTACAAGCCGAGTTACACGTTTTGCATTTAAATGCTGTAGCCGTTTGATAAACCAGATAAAGCGGGTTTTGGATTTCCTATCAGGCCAGCTACTCTGGCGACAAGGTGACGCCGCAGCTTTGGACTTTTGTTTTGATGTCGATTGTAATAAATGTAGAAAAACATATATACACTCACACACACACTGATACACGTACTGGCATCTGATTGAATTTAATTTGCATGCGGATTTTAGGGCTGAGCTACCCTGACCATGGCCGGAATTGCCCTAAGGGAACCATATGCACGTTTAAAGATTCGCTAATGTAGACGACTCTTCCTGTTACGCATACGCCGGGGGTGCCTGGGCTGACCGGGGTGCCCTGGGTGTAATCCCAAAGACATTGTTATGCCAATCCAAAGCCGCGAACGAGTCCAGAGCCACAATGGCAATGTGCCAATGGTGTCTCTGCCAGTATTTGTCATGATAGTTACATACATCGGCCCCGTTACGTATGATTCGTATCTTAGTACAAACATATATACATATGTGTGTATATATACCGCAATAAATATATCTATATATACTGTGACGCACTTTTCGTATGCTAACGGAAATTCATTGAGGCATACGTGCGGTGCAACTGGCACCAGTTTCGAGGGTGTGCCCCTGCGGTTGCCAACAACAGAACTCAATAAAATACCAGAAAATGCGTCATACAGAATCGAAGAAAACGAAAAAAAAAAAAAAAAATTAATTCAAAAATGTGTAACAAAACAACAAAACTCATAAAACTGAAAATTGACCACAATTGTTATTAATAATTCAATTCTGCATGTAGAATACAAATTTCCACACTCACACACAGACACATAGATTTATACGACTACGTCTAAAGTTCAGCTGTACTTGCGGACGCGAACCAGCGAACTCGCCTGCTAATGTGCAACACGTGTGCGAGGGCTCAGAGACTTGCCGGCTGGCTAATTGAGCGAAACTAGACGAACAGCATTGAACAGGAATGTGTATGTATATGCATGAATATGTAAATGTGAATATGTACATAAATAACCAATTTCTATATACATATTCAATAACTGCAATCGTCTAGATATGTATGTGGCTGTGTGTGTGTGTGCAATGCATTGGGGAGACATTGCCTTATTTGAGCGTTAATTGGTTTTGCTGTTATGCCAGTCAAGTGTTAAAATTGCGAATCGCAACAAATTAATTAACAGGTATGTAATGTGCAGCAAATTGCAAACAATTCTGGCGCGTCAAGAGGAAAGCAAACAAGAAACATAAAAGTAACAATTTGGCATTCATATTAATGCTTGCCAAAGAAATGTATAAAACTATTTGCTTAATTAAAATGTATTCGATTAGATGAATAATCCCATTAGACGGCACTTACATTGCGTATAGCTTTGCCGCCAAATTCAAATCGTTGACGAATACATGCGAATGGCAACAGCAGTACAAACCCTGCTGCAGCGCTGCCAGACAGTCGAAACACTATTCAATTTGCAGCTGCGACTTGGCCGTTTACCAGCACTGCACAATGCCGAGTCAGCTGCTCACCATTTAGTCAGGCAATTTTACCGAAATTTTCGTAAATTCTTTTTAAATTCGTGCAATAGTCTTAGAATATTAATTTAAAATCGCATGTGCAATACTCACGCATACCCAACAATATGTGTTAAGCCGATAATCGTTTTATTTGAAAAGCAACGCGGCCTTTTTGCCAATAAAATGCCATCACTTTGTTTGTTGTTGTCCCCTTTTGTTGCCAAGGAAACGAAAAACGCAAACACAACAAGTTACGTCGCAGCACGGTCGATCGTGGGTATGTGTGTGTGTGAATATGTGTGTATGAGCTCCACACTTCCTTCCGGTCTGATTTTTATACCAAATGAAGGATATCGCGCAATGAAGCAGCGCTAACTTATATATATTTCTAATTTCCACAAAAATTCAACGAAAATAAAATGTACAAAAAAGTGCAAAAAATTTGATTTGAAAATGCAATCTAATGTCCAGGATACTGACAAGTGTGCAGGATGATATTACGCATTTGATATGGTGAGTACTAGAAAAATCCATTGGACTAATTTAAGTGACCGCCTCCGCTCCGCCCCCGCTCCACTTTCCATTCCACTGGACAAATGTCACAATTATGTGGAAATGAAAAAACTTTCGGAGAGTCAAAGATCAAACAGCATATAACTTTTTCCATTTTTCCAAGCATTACGAGGATTTGCAAATGAGTTTTCATTGAACGGGAAAATGAGAAAATTACGCTCCCACACTTTGAGCTCGAGTTTTCCGACTTTAAACTTTTGCAGCGCAAACCATTTTTGTAGGGCTTAATGTTTAGAGGCAATTAAGTCGAGTCCTGGCCACGGCCACCAGCAAACCAACCAACCAACCAACCAGACAGCCAGCCGAGCGGCCAACCAACCCCCAGAATGTACATATCCAGGTAACATTTTGTGGCAGGATATGTATGTGCTATGCGTGGCACAGCCACCCGCGTGCACCTTCGCATCCCAGTGGCGTGTGCGATACTCTTACGGCTGCCATGCCCGGTTGCACAGCCGACCGAGCGACCGCACCAGGTGTAGAACAAGTATCTCGCTGCACATTTCCGCTTTGCTGCCTCGCCGCGCTTGCCTGGACGAGGGCAGCGACGGGTACGGGTAGCGAGGGCGGGGTCAGCACATGCCAGGCGAACGTTCGCCTAATAACTGTCAGCGCATCTGATGATTTGATGGCTTTGCTGATGGCTGTCAATAACTCCCATAATTCTCATCATTCTCATTATTGGCGACATTCGACCCGAAGTGCTCTGAACTGGTATAATTGCAAACCGCAAGTATCGCTGCTCAGGTGAACAACTTGTCTTTTGCCATTTCAATTAATGCGCATATAACATATTTGATTAAACACCCATTGGAGCAGTGGGAAAATGCTGCAGAGCTCAACCACAGCTCGATTGCTGATTGCATTTCAATTTTCTCACTTGACCGCATTTTCAGCTCCCTTTGCTTTCAAATCACAATTAATTTGCTCAAGTTTCGAGTTAAGCAAACAAAAAGACGCTAGCCATTGGAGATTGAGCTGCTTTAGAGGCGAAATCATATCTTTAGAATGTATTAATTAATAAATGATAATGAAAAGAGGTTTGGAATGGAATTGCCATTTTAAGCAAATCCCTTTTTTTGTGTCAACTAAAACGTAGCTAGAATGGCATTATCCATTTGCTCAAATATTTGATATATATCGTAACAAAATAATTAAAGATTGTTAAGGGATAAAGGAGATTTCAGTTTCAATGCAGATTGTATTGGAATTGTGACTTTATTCCAAAATATTCTATAAAAAATCCTAATCGTAATATAAATATCCTATTTCCATTATATATTAACTGCTTATAACTAAATATTTCTAAAAGAATATTTCACCCTTCTCTCTTTTGATTTATCTATTCAACTTAATTTGATTGATTCTGGCTTTGCTCTTCATTTATTCATAAACATATTATCGCTTAAATCTGAATTTCGTTATCTTGTCATAACCTCTCATCTTAAGTTTTGATTCATGGCTTGGGGTGGAACCTTGACCTCCTTTGTAATTTCCACAGCCCAGTGAAATGGAAGTTGACGGTACAAAGGTTTTGTGAAAATGTATGTAACCGCCTCAGCTAATGCATTCATTCTTGCTTCCGATATACCCCTATTTTAAGTTCAGTTTATAGAATAGATATCAAATACATAAATTATCTAGTCAATGGTACGAATTCACAAAATGTAGTCCTAAAATAAGTTCCAGTTAAATCCAGTTTGTTTTTAGTATATATGAAATCTCAAGCTTTAAAAAAAATTAGTCCGTATTAAAAATATCTCTTATTCCCAAATAAATTGATTTCAAATTAAGAATTTGTGTAAATATTGTCTATCTATTTATGCATGGAACGTGTATTGTTAGGAATCTTACGTATTATAGGAACTCTCTCTTCAACTAAACAAAGACCGATTTTGTTGCTGTTCAATCATTCCACTTGCATTGAATTGCTTCAAGTGGCATCTGCTGAAGACCAAATATTTGTGTATGTTCTACCTACACACACACACACATCTATACATATATGCATACATATGCATTTAAGCTCGTCCTGTGCCGTGCACTCGCCGTGCAACCCGGTCGAAAACCCTTACAGAAATAAACAAATGTTTGTCTCTTTGGTAAAAGCGTCACGCTTACTGCGTCAGCAACTGCCGGCACAGCTGCCGACATGTGCCGGCTACATGGGATCTAGATGCAAATGCATTGCCGAGAGGGTGTTAGAGGCTTCGGGGCAGAAAGTGTCCTGCCACTGGCGCTGGGACGGCTGCTGCCAGTGCAACTGCAGTTCTCGTTTGGGCCAATGCCCAAAATGCATTTCCGTCTCGCTCGCGCAGCCGATTGAGTGCGTGCGCTAGACACCACCGGCAGCAATGGCAAACGGAGGAGTGTATTGACCAACTCTATTACCAATTAACTACCCCTACGCCCCGTCGGCGGCACTTGAGCACTCCAGCCAGCAGCGGCAGGCGGCAGGCGGCAGGTGGCAGGTGGTCAACAACAATAGCAGCCTGAACAAGTTTCGTGTTGTAGTTGCACATTCACGCTCGCACAGCAAGCACAGTGAGCGGCGCCAGCAATAGCAACAACATCAATAGAGGAGCAACATCATCGACCAGTGCCAGATCCCACGTATGGGTCCTCAATCGAACTGAGCCAAAGTGTTTTATGGTCTTGCAAGTAAGCGAAATGAACCAAACAGCAGCAAAAGCCAAACAATAACAACAGACCAAAGGGAACAACAAAAATCCCAAACTTATTTGATCAATAATTTGCCGTGGCGCGTCCTTAGTGATTCCTGTGAGTGTTAGTGTCTGTGTATGTGCATGTGCATGTGCGTGTGTGTGTGTGTGTGTATTTTCATGTTGCATTTTTCACACGTCAAATTTATGAAGTTGTCCGCGTGGTTTTACCATTTGATTTGTGAACTAATGCAAAGCACCTTGCACTTCCGCTGGGGGCGAAGCGTTAACCCTCTAACCAAAGCCGCCCCTGCACATTAAGCGACGCGCAATCGCCGCTGGCTTCGTTTATTGTTTATAAACAACAACGTGGACGGACGGCTTGAAGTTCGACTCTATGACGCATGCCGGGTCGTCGTGTTGCCCGAACTACATCTCATTTGCTTGACTACGCGCTCCCATAGCCAGTGCCTGTGCCAGTTCCAGTTAAAGTTCCAGTCTTTGCTCCAATCCCAACTGCCATCTGCTGTCTGGATGGATACTTTCTAGGGACTGGGCCGGGTTGGGTTGGTCGGTTGCCAGCGGGCTTTCGGCAAATATTATTTACATTGAACCGGTTGCCCAGTGAACAGTTGCGGGCCAAAGGGAAAGCATTAAGACATCCCGAAGAGTTTGATCCAGTGTGAGAAATTCATAAGTGCAGTTGGCGGAGGTTGTGCAGTGACAGAGATGGAATTGCTCAACTTTGAATTCAAATAGCAAATAGATTAAAGTATCTATATGAATAAGATTGCAGTGTTAAGCCAATGCATTTACTTTTGCAGTGAATCTGAATGAATGTGAACGAATCAGTGATTATTATTTGATTTGCAAAAGCCGAATAAAGTGTTTATACTGGAAATGGAAATAATATTAATAATATTAATATTAAATGAGAAAGTCAAAAGTTTAATTTCATTTCAGAAATCTCGTTTAATACTTGATAAGTAATAGAAAAGTCATTTGATGCGGAGCGGACTCCAAGTTGAATGTTTAGTTTTCAAACTGATTTTAATATTGATACTCAATCAAGTCAAATACAATTTAAAACGTTTTTAACTCTCTCACTCCCATAGTCATGTGAAATGTAATAACCTAGCTTAGCCCGTTGTGTATGCCATCATAATATGTACGTTTATTATAATATTGCGGAAGTTCGGTAGGTTGTATTCCCTCACTCTATATGGAATTTAATTTATTTTATTCTTATTTTATTAATATTATAAGTACCTGTACATCCATATTATATATAAGGTTTCTATACTTTATCAATGTTCTGCTGTTAGGATACTCCATTTTCTTATGGCGAAAGTTTCAAATAGGCTAGAGCTTCAGAATCTCTCACCAGTTAAGGATTGAAGCAAAACGCATTTTAGAGATGTCCTTTAGAGCCAATAACAAGAAAATATATAGAAGTTCAGAAGAAAGTATAAGATTCCCAGATTCTCTCCATGTGAGCATGTGAGTACTAAAAATGATTTCAGTGAAAAGCTTAAGAGCTATCGAAGCACTTTTTAATTAGTTCATGCCTCCCACATACACACACACACCTACTTCATATATGTGTACATTCAGATGTATGCTACTTAAATTATATTTAGCGCCTAAATGATGCCACGAAAAGAAAACCTGCTGGGAAAGAAAACAAAATGGCGTCGTACTAAAGTACAACAAAGGCTAAAGGAAAATTGCTGCTCCATGTGGGCTGCTGCTGCTGCTGCCGCAGAGAACAAAGCAAAGCAACGAGCAGCGAATCAAAGTATGAAGAAAATACCTGTGAAATGTTTAATTTCATAGCAACGCCCCATCGGAAGCAGTCAACCCCCAAAAAAGCGTGTAGGCTAGCAACAAAGACATCAAGTGGAAATATCACAAATACCAACAACAGCAACAACAACAACAAATCGAAATGCATGTAACACTCGTATATCATAAAGTAGGAGGCATTTCTATGGCTATCGCCTTGGGATGGAGGGGCAGATTGAATTTATAAATTTGGCGAATTTATTTTTAGTCTTTGCAGCCTTATAAATAATAAAATAAACTTTTACTTTCATTGCAGCTGCTAGGAACTTAAGCAACTAAATACATTTAAGCACCGCAATTGCCTTAAACCGATAGAGAGCAGGAGAGAGTCAGAGTGAGAGTAAGAGTGAGAGTGAGAGTGAGAGAGAACAACAACAAACTAGTCAACGAATTTCGCATCGAAAGTGCAACAATCTGGCCTTTGAACTTAATCAAGCGACTTGTAGGGCGCCGACACCTAAGCGTAACGTAGGGACATAAATTAGAGATTAGATTGTAGAGCAATTAGCAAATGAGATGAGCACACGCCTGGCCACCCAGCGTCAATTCATCATCACGACGAGCGCTGCCGTTGAGGGTGCCACAGTCGATGCCAGCCAAACAGATCCCAAGGAACACCACCACCACCAGCAGCAGCAGCAGCAGCAGCAACTTGTGGCCAAAACCACTGGCGATGTCCTAACAATTGAGCCAAGAACGCCCGTAACACCGACAGCTCATGCCGAGGAGTTCGAGTTCTGCACCGAGGATGGGGTGGTTGTGGCTGCCACACTGGAGGACGTCATGACACAGGTTGCCGTCAATTTCACATTGCATCTGCAATTTGGCAAGGCTTTCATTGATTCTGTCCTTGTTGCAGAATTGCCAGCTCCTGCAAAAGAAACTGAGTGACGGCATTGAGGATGACGCCACGACGGCCGCTGATCAGCTGGAGGTCATACGCGTTGTGCTGCCCATGGACACCAGCGACTCCAGCCAGGAGGCCCACCTGCATGCCCACGTCCACGCCGTGAACAGCGTCAGCAGCAGCGATGCCAACGCAACGGGCCCAACCAACAGCACGACGACCACCATCCACACTCTGCCTGGCCTCAGCACCATCAAGAGCGGCGTCGACCTGGCCCAACAAGTGGCCAACGGCCAGTTGACCGTGGTGCAGGCCACCGAGGACGACGAGGGCACGCCATTCATTACGGTGACCGGTGAGTTCCAGTCAAATTTTATTACATTTTTTTGTTTTTCATTCAACATAATACACAAGGGACTTTAAGAGGGATACAACTAAAATCATTTCAGATTTACATTGCAAAATTTTATATTCTAGAGCAACACATTTGTCATTTTAAGCAGCTCTTTGTTTATTTATTATTCATTCATTAAATTTTATATATATTTTTTTTATACCCTGAACCCATTGAAAATGGGAAATCAGGGTATAATGGTTTTGTTAAAAGTATGTAACAGGCAGAAGGAGGCGTGGCAGACCCCACAAAGTATATATATTCTTGATCAGGGCGACGAGCTGAGTTGATTTAGCCCTGTCCGTCTGTCTGTCCGTCCGTCCGTCCGTCCGTCCGTCCGTCCGTCCGTCCGTATGTTTGAACGCGTCGATTTCAGAAGATATAAGAGCTAGAGACTTCAACTTTTTTTAAAATGTCCGTATATATCACGCGCAGATCGAGTTTATCACTAAAAAACGATAACTCATTCCGATACTTTTTTATCGATAAAAAACCTTATCGAAGATCAGTTAAAAAATTATATCTCCTACATCTTTCAAGCTAGAGTCTCCAAATTTAAAATGTATATTAAGATATATTTTAGACAATTTCGGTTTATGTTAAAATTTACCCCCCACCCCTAAATCCATCCCCTCACCCTCATCTTTGTAAAAGTCGTATATCAAATACTAGAGACTTGTCCTTCGGCATACACATACATTTAAACATTATAACTATGTTTTGAAAGTTTCATCACGATCGTACGTCTAGAAATCAAATTATTCAACAAGTAAGTTCTCATAATATTGCCACACAGCAGCGCAACCCAAGCGCAATCGCCTGTATATGCGTGTGTGTGTGTGCGTGTGTTTGTTTGTATGTTTATGTGTGGGCGTGTATTTGTTTGTATGTGTGTGTGTGTGTGTGTACGTGTGTGTGTGTGCTAATTATAATTGAAATATCAGTTCCTTGTAGGGTTCAGGGGATCTCGTAGTCGAGCAGTCTCGACTAGAGCTTTCTTACTTGTTTTATTATATTTTTTATAGCTAGACTTTAAACTTTTCGATATGCTTTTCATCAATTTTTATTCATTATATATATAATGGTATATATCTTTAATACACAAATGTATATACGGATACAATAATATCAGTTTTAGTAATATATTTTGAAGTATTTAGTATGAAGTATGTATATTTATTTAGGTGGTCTCATTAGGGGCTTGCAAATGTTAATCGAGTACTATACATTGTCTAGTTGTGTTAATCCAAGTCTAGGGAAACACTTACTTTAATTGTTTCCAAAAATATAAGTAAATACCTACTTATAGTTTTTTAATAGCGCAAACGTCGATATTTTTTAAGTACGTAAGCATAACGAGCGTCAGTAAAAAGTTAAATCTAAAACGTGGCTAGCCTAAATAAAAATAATATAAATACCACATCCAATTAGGGTATATTTATTGACCCATAATACAATTAGAATGCGTGAACTCTTACTCAAAACATAATTTTAAATAAATAATAGTTTTAAAAAATATTATTAAAAATAAATCAAATAATAAACAAAGAGAAATAATAATATAATTAATAGAGAATTCAGCCATAAAAAGTTGAGTGAAAAGAGTGAAAAAAGAAAAGAAATAAGTAAAGGGACAGTAACAACAACACCCTGACCATAATCCATATATCATTATATTCTTGGAGTAAATATCTAGAAACCAATTCTGGGTACTTTAAAGCGTTCATATGCTCAAAACAGTCTAAGCCAAAGTAAAATCAACAAAGTAGAAAAGGAAATTCTCGAAATAATTGTATGATATATATTATTTTAACGATAATAAATATATCCTTAAATTTAGCTCAAAATTGGCTGTTGACTATACAAGCTATGGTCAAGATATTTGAGCATATCAGTATTGAAAATGTCATAATCACATTAAATCAAGCCAACGTATGTTGCGCATATTTGCAATAATCGATCAAATATCCTATTATTAATTTGATAAAGGGATATTTTGGTATTTCACTCTGGGCAATATTCGCCTATTGAAGCTTTTTGCAGCGAATGCAAAGGTAAATAAATAATAATGATAAATATCGCATTATGAAAGTTTTCGTGAAAAAATGTATGCAAAGAGGTTTTCAGTGTTTTATATTAATTAATGCAGTTGGTAAGGGCAAAAAACAAAAAAGCGCCAATCGCAAGGCTTACCGTGCAGGAGCGAAAAAACGCGTTGCAAGCGCTGGCGGCGGCCTTAACGCGTTCGCTCGCACTTGACGAGTCGCGGGAAATCAAAGGGAAACCAGCGAACAAACAACAAACGGCAAAAGTCGCGCCTTTGTAAACAAACATAATCACAGGATCAGCATGTCGTCCCCGAGGAGAGGGGCGGGGCAGGAGAGAGAGCACAGCAAAACAGTGAACCAGCTAAGTCCCTGTGCATTTTAAACGTTTGCCTGATATCACAATTAAAGCGACTTAATTTGAAAACTGAAACGCGCAGAGATGAGCGGGTAATAAGAGGCGAACAGATACTAGGGCAGACACACACCGGCAGGCGGATAGGAAGACGGATGGACGGATGGATTCACCCCGTTGCGGATGATGATGTCCTACCTGTGCAGGAGCAGTCCTAGCAACAGGACTCGCAGCACCAGTTGCGGCACGTGCAGCACAGATTGTAGCAAAAAGTGTGGCAAAGTGCAGCTGTGTGTATTACAAAGGGAGCGGATTGGCAGTGATACCCTATACACGGGCGCACAGAGACACGGGCGGACGGACACACGTACACACATAATTATTATATTCCACTTCAGCGCTACACAATGAATTAATCGAGATTACACTTGGTGAGCATTATCTATAGGGCAGGATCAGCGCCAGAGTAAGAGAGAGAGAGAGCGAGATACGGAGGGGGAAGCGAAGGTAAACTACTACAAACTAGAACTGTTTGTCCATGATACTTGATTTTATTAGCACAAATTACCACCACCAGTGGAACTGACAACAAACACGGCAAGTAATCACAACAAATTGAGGTGGGATGAAAATCGGAAGTGGAATGGGCGAACAGGAGGACAGCATGACAGAAGCGAGGGGAACCCTCACTCGTCAAAGCATTAATAGCCGCCCGCTGTGTATTAAGGCGAGCCCACTACTTATGCCCTCTAAATGGGAATACTCACTTTATCATCAATTCCAATTGTCAGCATATATCTATATAAATATGATATTGTAACACGTATATATCATTATTATAACTCGATTAAACTGTGGAGTATGTCGAGGAACTTTATATTTTTAGCTCAGCTAATTAATATGGGAAGAAGTATGCCAACTCGAACAATACACGATATAACAATGAATGATGTATAGCTATATGTATGTATCATATGTATGATGTATATCACAAAGTGATGTATTGATGATGTACAACTATTGATATACATGATGTATACATGCGTACATCTATCTATATACCACATGTGTATATTTTTCTATCAATCATAGTCTTCAAAAGTTCGATCTTGGCTTATTTCATTCAGAATGCACTCTGTAAATTGCTTACATATATAGAGTATACAGACTTCGACTTTGATTTGATGCACTCCATGCCATGCTTGACAAATTAAGGTGTACTTAGCTCTAGGCTTCAAAACACAATGCTGGAAGGCTGTATGAAAGGCGCCTGCCCCTGCCTGCCGCCCCCGCTCATCTCAGCTGTGCTTTATAATGAGAATGTTTCAATTGATTCGGTTTAGTGTGGTGCTCATCAAGCCGACGATGCAGAAAAGCTTCAAATTTAATAAAGGCAACAACTAATAAAAATGATATCTTGCAACATTCAGTCCTTACCAGCCGACCAACCACGTAGAGCAGCTAGGCCAAGTAGCTGGGCATGTGGCTAAACAGTGAGGGAAAATCAGCATATGCTGGGCTTCCTTTAATTGGGTAAACACTCAACATTTCCAGATCACAATCAATCGCAAGGCAAGAGTCTATCTGGAATCGCTGGCTATCTTGGAAGCCAGATCATTTATTTGAAGTGCTCCAGATTCAAAGTGTCTGAACCCTTGGCCTGGCAAGGTGCAGTTTGTTTACAAAAGGTTAATTGATGCTTTTCGACGTTGTTGTTGTTGCTGCTGTTGCTTTGACTGCAGTAGATGCACGGATAAGCTGGGAGCGTAAGCACACATCCCGCACTTGTCGGTTATCCAGGCAATTTACTTTCATTTGCAGGCAAAAAGAACTTTTTCGATATTGATAAAATCCAAACACAAAGCAACTCGACATTTTCGGTATGTTTGTTATCAACTTCTTCGACTTTGTTCGTTGGAGGCTGGACAAAAATGCCATTGATTAGTTAGTTTTCTTAGCTTAATATGAATCTAGATATTTTAAAATTTGTGCCTAATGGAAAGAATATTGTCAATTATTCAGTAAATCGCACATATTTCAATCGTATGAGCATAAAAAGAGTTGTTGTTTTTGCCATATTAGGTGGAATATATATTATAAAATATAAGTACATATATGTAAACATACATACAGCAACACAGCAAGTCAAGTTGGCTAAACTGCGACAATACAAATAATAACCTTTAATTTAATTGAACTACTAAGCTATATAATTATAGATTTTATAAAATATGTTTATATATGTGTATAATTAATTTTTTTAAACATCAAATGTTGTAGTCCAACCTATATAAATATAATTAGTTATAATATGATTTTATTACTTTTTGATAAGGATTTTAATCGATAACTGTAACATGGTCATAGTTATCGATTTTAAGTTTAACTAATTCGATGTGCATGTGTTGTACTCGGACTAACAGAATTTTACCAAGTATATAGTTCTTATAGTGTCTGAGATCGTCGTGTTCAAAGAGATATACAGGGAATAAATCGAGTATATATATATATATATATATATATATATATATATATATATATATATATATATAAAGTGGACCCTCGGTTAAAGAACACAATTCGTTCCAGCAACTGTATAATTTTAAATGTAGTTGCACTATGTTTTCTTGTTGTTTTTATGGCTTGACCCTATATACACATATTTACAAAAGAAAACAATATTTACCTGATTTCCCATTTTCAACAGGTTCAGAGTATCGCAACAATAAGAAAAAACACTGCAACTTCTTTTGTCAAGCTAAAAGCTTTATTATTATTATATGCTTTATTATTATAGTATATGCTACAAATGTGAATTTGTCTATAGGACCTGTAGAAATACATACTAAGATAAATTTCCGATAGTTCCCCTCACTCGCTACCCTCCATGTGAACATTGCTTGAAAACTTTTCTCAACTTTATTTAAAGTTGAATGCTCAAAATTGATGCGTGCCCAAACCACAAAGTCATTTCGTGTGTGCCAAGCTCAAGAATGTTTAATAAGCTTGCCAGACTTAAAGCCGAAAACGGCAGCAAATCATCTTAGCGCTCACACATAGAGCTTTCAGTGTGTGTGTGTGTGTGTGGACACCATGAAGGGTCTGTAATGGCTGACGGAGCCACAGAGACACAGGCCAATGTAATGGACACCCACAATGCGGACGACTGGACGCATGTGCATTTCAGGCAGCAGCAATATTAATATCTGAAATATTTTTCAATTCGGGAAAAACTGTATGAATGAAGCGTTGCGGATACGAAAATTGATGAGTAAAATTCCGCGTGTGCACGCGTGTGCGGTGGCAAAGTGGCAGGCATATGTGTCATCTACGGCAGCCCAGCAGCCTAGCAGCCTAGCAGCCTAGCAGACCACCCACTGCCCCAACCAGGGATAAGGAAAACGCGTGCCGGCAGCAACCGTTTTGGTTGGCCAGCAGCATCCGCTGGGGGTTGCTGAGAAAGTGTGCAGCTCTGAGAGTGTCTGTGTGTGTGAGTAAGTGTGTGTGTGTGTGCAAATGAGAGAGTGAGAGAAAGAGAGTGGAAAAAGACAGATAGAGAGAGCGACAATGAGAGTGAGAGTGTGAGAGAGAGAGCGAGTGGTTGATGTCCTAGCAACCACCAGGCTGTGCGGCTGCTATAGGGTGGTGGGCGTACGGTGGCAGCAGAGCGTCTGAATGATTGGCTGCGTTGCCTTGACGCCGACTGCCAGTCAGCATCTGGCATCTCGCTCGCACCAGGCACATCTTCGGGCTGCTGCCGACACTTGTTCAGATCCCAGAAAATACGACTTTGAGCCCGGAATTAGCTGGCGCCGCTTGAAAAATAAAGCGCTGCTTCGGCCATCTCCAGCTCCAATCCCGATGATGACTGGGGGTTTGGGTTGGATTATTTGCTACGCGACTACGGCGAGGATATGCTGCTCTGCAGGTTGCCAACCGCCCACAGGATGGTTGGGCGCAAATCATAACAGGCAGCACAGCACCCATCCGCCCACATTGCCTACAACAACAACAACAGCAACAACAACTACAACATCAGCAGCATCAGCAGCAACAGCAATACCCCTGCCAATGCCACCACCAGGAGCACCGCCGCCACCACCGCCGCTGTAATTTAATTCGTTGCTGCGCCGCCGCCGTCATCGCCATCGCCATCGCATCATTATTTTTCGGAGGCATATTGCTAGGATAACATTTGATTTCGAGTTCAGTTGTAATTCTACCGTGCATACGTTCTGGTTGCTCTTGCTCCGTTGCTACGTCACAGCGTTGCCACGTCCTGCTACCGCCATTACATCGCCAGGGGCCACCCACCGCGACCATTGTTAATAGCAGCAGCCACAGCAGCAGCAACAGCAACAGCAACAGCGGCAGCAGCAGCAGCGGCAAAGTTGTGCGGGAATCTTCCGAATTTCACTTTCAGTTTTCGTTGTCTCTGTGAAACAGTTGCCCAAAGCAACCGGTCGACAGCATCTCGGCTTACAGTCAGCGGTCTGCTTGCGCTTCCGGACATGTGACTGCTGCTGCAGCAGCTGATTCAGGCTCCCTGACCACACGTCCCACGTTCGGCACCACAGTTTACTCATTTGCGAGCTGCCCACTCGAATTAAAACTAAACGAATGCATTCGCGATTCGGCTTCGAGTGCCAGACGCGTCACCAACAGCAGCAGCAACACCTGCACCATCAGCACCAACACCAACACCAGCATCAGCAGCAGCAGCAGCAGCAACAGCAACAACACCAGCAGCAGCAACAGCAGCAACTCCACCATCAGCATCATCTTCTGCCCGAATTGGATATCACGACACCGCCGCCGATCAGCGCCGCCGCCTACACGAATCTACTGGAAAAGTGTCGCTGCAAACTGCAGTCCCAGTCCCAGTCCCAGTCCCAGCACCACCACAACCACAGCCAATATCAGCAGCAACAGCAGCAGCAGACGCTAGCGCAACATCACCACCAGTTGCTGCCGCAGCACCAGCAACAGTTGCCAGTGGCGGCGCCGCTGCCAGCCGCCCAGCTGCAGCTGCAACTGCACCACCACCACCATCATCACCACCACCAGACGTTCGTGGCCACCGCCAGCGCCGTTAACTACAGCAGCTGCACGGCATTAGGTGCCGCCGCCGCCGCCGCTGCCGCCTCCTCCTCCGCGACCTCCAGCCCGTCAGCAGCATCTACTGCCATGTACCACCACCACCATCATCGACGCCACAACAACTTGTCCTATTGCGGTGGTAAATATTTTGCATGGCCAACACTTGCCGCCCGAATCCTATCAATGGCTTTTAATTGACGTCCTCATCGGTCTGTGTGCATGTGTGTATGTGTATGTGTGTGTGTGTGCGGTTGTATCTCTGTGTGCGTTTGTGTGCCAAGGAGCTCGGGCCATCGCACAAAGGTGTCAAGTGTCTTGCTCATGCATCATTGTCCATGCTGGCAACTTTCAAGTAAATGAAAAGCTGCATCTGCTGTCAGACATGTTCGAACTGTGAGCAATGCAAACATTCAGTGGGCGAAGACAAACTATCCACAGTCCCACAGTTCCTGAACTGTGAATGTGTGCTTTGAAATGTGAGGTCAAATGTTAATTGTGCCAACTCTAAATGTTATCAATGGAGTTCGCCGATCAAGCTCCATTTAAGAGTTGAGAGAATTCAGACAGACGCACAAAGCCACAATTGATCAGATTTGTTAAACAATTAAACGTTAGTTGAAGCTGTGCAATTCAAGTCAAGAATACTAAATCCGCTTAGCCAACTTAAACAAGTGTGAAATCAATAGTCGGATATACCAAGAATAGGAAAAATAATTTTTAACGATGAAAAATGTATTGTGTTCCCAGGCATATTTAAAAATTAAATTCTTTTATTTACCGGAAAAAGACCTTTCAGCGTCTGATCGGTTACTCACATCAGCTCCACTTAGCGTCAGCTTGATTTCTAAGTGCTAACTCGATATCCAAAGTAGCTGCTGACAATCCAAACACATTTCAATGACAATTGCGATTCCTTGAATAAAAAACGAATGCCCGCATTTTAATGTGTACACTTGAGTAAAGAAATTGCGATTTGTGTTACTTGACGCATTCTGGCGCCCATTTTCAATCGATGATGTACATATTCTATAGTATATGTTAAAGTGATGATGAATTGCAACACTCTACATCCAAAATTGTATTACTAATCAATATAAATTTTTTAAGTGTAACCTGAATACCAAAAAAGATAAAAACACAAATTCACTGTGTAGGTTCCCTTAATAAATACCCTGATTTTGTATGATGCGAATTTTGGATATCTTCAAAATAATACAAAATGTTTTTTACAAATACATCTGGGAATAATGATGACCGTAAGACTCCGTTTAAAATTAAAAATTCAAGTCAATGAAAGATTAATTTCAAATAGTAAAGCTCATCGCAAGTTTGAGCAGACTACGCTCTAAACTGAGCAGGTGTTAATTCAGGTATTTACCAGTTTATAACTGAATTTGGGATTAATATACCTTTTATTGAAAAAGTACCAACGCTTGAAATCTATATTCAAAGATTGGAATTTTCAATGCCTTGTTAAATATAGTCATTTATAAACGGTTAAAAATAAGATGCTAAATAAAGTAAGCATCCGAAATCGATTGAAATTATCCATAAAAAATAAGCATTTGTGGACTATGCGTTGCTGGTCCCGGCGGCGTTTTCCTTTACTCTCTTAAGTCTTGGGATCCATCGTATTTTTCGGGTTATTTGCACCGGAAGTAAATCTTTATTTTAATGAAAGTACACGTTAATACTATAACACGTCCATCAAGTGTCTTGTCCTTAATGCTCAAATCATTTGCAATCATATCATTTTCAGTTTCCGGACAAGAACAAAATTATCAAGTGCAATATGTGGACTCGGAGCTGTACCACAGCAACTCCAGCCAGACCCAAATGTAAGTTCATCCTCCTAATTCCACCGCTCGATCCGCAAGTGTAACGTTTCGCCTGCACACAGGACATATCCGTTCTGCCCGGTGGGCGACTACCAGAGCAATGGCCAGACGTATTACTCCACCACGGCGGCGACGGGCAATTATACGACCACGTCGGCGGGCAGCTCTGGCAATGCACACTCGACGACGCTGCCGTACCTGGTGCCCGTGGACGATAGCCTCCTGTTGAATGGGTCCTCGCAGTCGCACAGCCGGGACTCGCCGCACAGCCTGTCGGTGAGTGAAGTGAAAATGAAAATGAAATTGAAAAATCCAAAACCCAAAACCCAAAACAATCGAGCCACTGTATGACATTGACTAACGGTTGCAGCATGAGGTTGCCTACATACAGGAGGCGCAGAGCACGCCCCAGACGCCCACCTCGACAACAACCACAAACTCGGCCAGCGGCGGCAGCATCGGCAACGGGGCCGATGGGGCGTCGCCTGACAGTGACCAGAGTGCGATGGGCACCAGCAATAAAATTGCCTCGGCAACGGTGAGTACGGGTCCGTTTTTGCTCCGCCTGTCGCCAACAGCAACAGGAGCAGCAGCAGCAGCAGGGGGAGCAGGAGCAGGAGGGGCAGCAGCAATAGCAGCGTTGCTAACATCTCTCTCGCACAATTGCAGATTAAGTGGCTGTCGCGCAACTACGAGACGGCCGACGGAGTCAGTCTGCCACGGTCCACGCTGTACAACCACTACATGCAGCACTGCAACGAGCAGAAGCTGGAGCCAGTGAATGCAGCCAGCTTCGGCAAGCTAATACGCTCCGTGTTCTCCGGCCTGCGCACACGTCGCCTGGGCACTCGCGGCAACTCCAAGTACCACTATTATGGTATTCGCATCAAGCCCGGCTCGCTGCTAATCCATCAATCCATGGAGGACAAATCTATGCAGGGATACGGCGCATCGCCGGGCCACGGCAACGGCAACGGCAACGGCAATGGAGCCATCGCCAGTGTCAGCAGCAGCAATGCCAACCAGCTGGGCAGCTCCAATGGCAGCAATGGCATGTCCACATCTTCGGGTCAGCGCACAGCCGGGGCCAAGAAGCACAATTTCAAGCCGGAAACCTACGAGGCTTGCATACAGGTATGCTCTACCGGAACTTTCCATTTCAACGGATTATTCATTTCGGATGCTTACTTCTGTATTCCAGTATATTGGCGACGGTGCCGGCGCCATGCCCGTATTTCCGCCCATCGAACTGAGCCACAGCTTTCACAGCGAACTCACCCTGGACGATGTGGACACGTTCCGTGCGCTGTACCGTGAGCACTGCGAATCGTTTTTGGATGCTGTACTCAATCTCGAGTTTGGCACTGTCGAATTTTTGCTACGCGATTTCTGGCGCACCTCGGACAACAACAATCTGGACGAGTGCGAGGAGGAGAAGTACTTGAGCAAGACGAAGCTGTATCTGTTGTGCCACTGCGCAGAAGTGCAAAAGTTTGTGCGCGAGGTGAGTACAATGGATGCCGAGAATGTCGAATGTTTGTGCTATGGCAACACGGGAGCTAATATAAATCAGAGAGATAATGGAAACAGAATGTAACATAGAAAGGATCTCTAATATAAGCCCACTATTATATATATATTGGAGAGCATCATTTGAAAATGGTTTCGATAGGACTAAAGAATATTAGTACAAAGTCTAAAGTATTTCCAATTATCATAGACTGATATAGTATCTAGGTCCTAGGGCAGGTCAGGTAAATTATATACATTTTTTATTAGCAGGGATAAATGATCTAAATTGTATCATCAGTAGGGGGTCGAGAGTAGCATATACTATAATTATATTTACGCGATCTAAATTGTGCTATCACTGGAGGTGTATCGTATGCTGAGGTACAGGCCAAGATATAAATTTAACAAATAAAGTAGATATAAAGGATATAAAGAACACTTTCTGAGCTAAAAATTATTTATAAGT
Source organism: Drosophila navojoa (assembly GCF_054131105.1). Classification (NCBI taxonomy): domain Eukaryota; kingdom Metazoa; phylum Arthropoda; class Insecta; order Diptera; family Drosophilidae; genus Drosophila; species Drosophila navojoa. The sequence continues at coordinate 28,705,019 of NC_142890.1, read as the reverse complement.
ATACCATATTTGATCTAAAGCATCCTTGTGATAAGAACTTCCATAAAAGAACTTTTGTTATGTCAAACTAAAATTGAATTCCCTCTTCAACCAGGTGGACTATCAATTCTATCAAAACACGGTGGACGTTATAATACCGGATGTTTTGCGCTCGATACCCAACGCGCTGACTCAGGCCATTCGCAACTTCGCCAAGAACCTGGAGTTGTGGCTGTGTGAGAGCATGATAGGCGTGCCGGAACAGTTGTCCCAGATCAAGACTAGCGCCGTTTCTGCATTTTGCCAGACGCTGCGTCGCTACACATCGCTGAATCACCTGGCACAGGCGGCACGCGCCGTTCTCCAGAATGGTGCGCAGATATCCCAAATGCTCAACGATCTGAATCGCGTGGACTTTCACAATGTGCAGGTATGTTGGCTAACTTGAACCTTACGGCTAAATGAGAGGGAAACTAATTTGATTCTATTGCAGGAGCAAGCCGCCTGGGTGAGTCAGTGTGCTCCGGCTGTGGTGCAACGTCTGGAGAGCGACTTCAAGGCAGCCCTGCAGCAGCAGAGCTCACTGGAGCAGTGGGCCAGTTGGCTGCAGCTGGTCGTCGAGTCCGCGATGGAGGAGTACACAGGGAAGCCGAGTTACGCACGTGCCGCCCGCCAGTTTCTGCTCAAGTGGAGCTTTTACAGCTCCATGATCATACGGGACTTGACGCTGCGGTCCGCGTCGAGCTTCGGCAGCTTTCACCTGATTCGACTGCTGTTCGACGAGTACATGTTCTACCTGGTGGAGCACAAGATCGCCGAGGCGCAGCAGAAGACAGCCATTGCGGTTATTTGTGAGCGCATGGTAAGCCCCTAGGTGCCCAGGCACCCACTAACGCGAGTGCCATCTATTAACTGTCCACCTTTGATCAGAAGAAGGAAATGGACTTTGAGTTCGAGTGCCAGTTCGCCTACATAACTAGCGACGGGGAGCAGCAGACAGCGGCCAGCTCGGTCAGCGGTCCGGCAGTGGTGGCAGCAGCAGCAGCCGCAGCCGCTGGAGGAGCCCCAAGTGCGGGCAACGAGGCCAAGCGCCTGAAGCAGGAATGAGAAATGAGTCCTGCTCGCCCGAATCGACAGAGTATTTGTATTTGTAGAATTTGTGTTAACCTAAATTATTCGGCTATACCCATTCGATGTGCACGACTCCCAAAGCAAAGTTCACTTCACCTGTGCATTTAATAGTCAACGGGATGTTTCTGTGTATGTATGTATTCGTGTATTGTTAGGTTGTAACTTAAGTTCTGCTCAGCTGTTAACGTAATCAGTTAAAGTATACATGTGTGTATATCTGTATGTACATATATGTACAGTCAGACATATGTATAGGCAAATGCATAAATAATGAAGATGAATTGCCCCCGCATTCAAGTGAAGAACCGTCCAAGCAGCAAGCTAGTCATGCCCCTGCAGCGTTGACCTTGTCTGATGATCTGTTTATGTAATCGCACGAGATGCATTTTAGTTTAGTAAGTACATGTGCATTAGTATTTGTGAACGTAGCGTCTAACTGAACTACTACTATACTATACTTGTGTTAGCTCTTAAGGAAAGGCGTATTGTCACAACAGTTTTGTCTGGTTTCAATGATCAATTGTACAGCATAGCGCTCGGCGCGTACATGCAAAAAGCACATACACTCACACATACACATTTATATATATTTATGTATACAGACGTAGGTACGCACAGGTAAAGATCCACCAAATGCACCAATTGAAAACTGTATAGACTAGTTAAGGAAAAGTTTAACTCATGCTGAAACGGCTTGCTCAATGCTAGAAGTAAAACCTATTTTAATCTATGTGAACAACAGGCCTTAAATGTGCAAATATCAACACACTCAACTTTGAAAAAAAAGGAATAACTAATTTGAAGAGACCGAAACACTGAAACATTTTACGATATACCTATGTGCGTGCATATGTGTGTGTGTCCGAATACCAGCACATATTTATTCAGATACAAATATAAATAGTTATTTATACATATACATACACATATTGAAAGTGCAACTGAGGATTTGTATTGTAATTCCTGAAGCATATACAAACAGACAAGAACGTATATATATATATATATGATATAAATTGATATATTTTAACAGAGGCACCCAACAAAGTATTTTATGCCATTTTAGGTATTTATTGTAGCAACAAAACCTTTTGTAAGCCATTCAACTAGATTAGTTCAATATAAGTGAAATGCAAAGAAACTCTAGTCTTAAACTGAAAGAATTGAAAGAGATCACAAAAAAAGAAAGAATCAATATTTTATGTTACTCTCGGCAAGATCCGAGTTGTACCCCATATGGAAAATCATAAACAACCCATGCAGCCTAAAGCATATAATACTCTCGGTACATAAGGCTCGAGAGCCATAAATTCGTGTATATTCATATTATTCCTTTTGTGCTAACGCCCTCTAAATTTTAAAATCTATATGTTTCCCAATATTGTGTTGTGTGACCTATCTTTAAGGATTGACATTTAAGATATCCCTGCACAATGCGAAGCTCAAAGTCCTTCAGTTTACCCACAAGCTGTAACTCGGTCCGATTTGGCTTGGCTCAGATTTTATAGAAACCAAATATCGGACCACAAACCATTTCGATTGCTCAAGTAAAGCAATATTTATAATAACGAAATATTATATTACGAAATTCATTGCTCAATTTGCAAATACTAAGCTGAACTCTTGAGCTTTATTGGTTGTAAAACAGGAAACAAAATATAACGATAATAATTGGAATATCAATTCAAATCGAATCTACCTATTTATAAATGTGAAAATAAAGATGTCTAAAAAACAACGAAAAAAAAGCGACTGACTTTGTGTTTATTTGGGAGCAGATTATTTAACGTTTGTTATTTTTATTTAAAACAATATTTCCCGGCAATATCATCACTGAAGATACCAAATCTCAGTCTACACAAAGACATAAGTACATATGGAGTAACACACAGCAAAACAGACATTACACAAAACGAATACGCGTATACTCTTTTCGCTTTGTAGGGTATAGAATGCATGTAAACATCTTAGGCGGTCTGAATAAGGGATATAAAAGAGAAAGAATTCAAACTACATCAGATATAAGCTTTTGACTTACTTATCTAATAGATATAATAATGAATATCAAAATATTAATATGGATAATATCTACATATGGGACAATCGAGAACAGCCATATATGATAGACTGAGAAACATAAGTGAGCTACTTTTTTTTTAAATTTAAATTTTATTTTAAATTGTATATTATCTATTATCACGATTTGCTAAGGCGTATAAATGCCCTCTCCACACGTTGGCCGTAAGTTCCTTAATTCCTTCCGCAGTCCACTGGAAGGCTTGTCGAAATAACCGTCATTACGTTGCTCGTGTTCAATCATATATATATAACTCTCTATATTTTTCTTATATATAAATACATCAAAATTCATGCTGATTACAAAAACATGTCGAATACAATTTTATAAAGATAAGTACCATATACCTTTAGTTGCCTATATTCGAATTTCTGAAAAGAATAACAGTAACAACTACATTACAATTATTTTGTTTCTTTTTCTTTTTTTTTTTGGTTTCAATTGTGTTGTACATATTGATTTTCTAACAACTCTATACAAAAATTGTTTATTTTTCTTAAAGTGATTTGATATTTATATATATATATATATTACATATAATATTTATAACTCTAATACAAAATATCTTAGGTCCTAATAAATCATGAATAATACAACAAAAATGTATGCATGAATATTGTATCTGTATGTGTGAATTGGCTTGAAAAAGGAAAGTATGTTTAAATGGAATCGACCGCATTGACTGGTGCTGCTGACTGTTTGATAATCGTTGTTATCGTTTAGTTAATTGACAATTGTATTTGATCTTATTTCAGGTAGCTTAAAAACTGTTTGTACTTTGTATTTTAAATCTGAGGTCCTGAGTCCTGAATATTCGGCAGTTGATTTGCTCTCAAGTGATTTCAAGTCTTTTCGATTGGAGAATTTTGACAATTCGTTTGGAATTCTTACAATGTTGTGCGGTTGTTTTGGTTGCATATCATTATATTATAATTAACATACATTTTATTTACATCTAAAATAGTATACATTGCTTTCATAAGAAAATTATTTACATACACATACATGGGCAATATGATGATATATTTTTAAAATTTAATTGACTCTACATTTGTGTATAATTAGAGAATTCAAATTCTAATAACCTTGTATAGTATATAGTATATAACATTTATATTTGGCAGCTTGTTCTACCAACGTCTGTCACACGAATACTGGACCGGCAAGTTTTGGATGGTTGTTTTCAACATTACCTACACAAATGTTTATATGGAAAATTCGCTGAAAAATGCTTATAAATGCCATTTTTATGTACAGTTAACAATTGTGGAAATACCTATAAGCGATATTTCGTTGTCTGAAGTTTAGATTAGTCGTACTTAAATATAAATTCTATTCGTTATTTTTGCCCGTTTCTCTACAATTTTTTTAAACTGCTTTTGTAGCCAAAAGGCAATTTATGGAGAACAATCGTCAAAAGTAATTAATATATATAATTATATAAATTTTTTTGTTGGAGATCAATTTCAAAGACGCTCATTATAATCAAGATTTTGAAAACAATTAACACTATTAATGTTTCGTCATTGTTGGATTCCGGGAATTGAAACAATTACAAGTATTATCAAATTATTAGATGCATTTCTTGAGTTTTTGCCCAAGCGTCAAATTTATCTTAATAAAACTTTCTAATTATGTGTCAGATATAATGTGAAGTCGTATATCTTAATAATTAATGCTTGCAACATAGACATTTATTTGAAAGCCCCCTTCAATGTACATAGAAATGAATACAAAGCGCGCGACCAAATATGCATTTAGGTCGAAGCTGCACTGTGCACATACAAAAACTGACTTAGAAATAGTTTTAAGCGTAGCTGATTGGTATTTCTAAAACGTTAACCTAACACTTAGTGTGTATGACCTCTATATACATATTTGATATATATATATATATATAAACATATATATATGCATAGGTATATGCATGAATATAGAATGACTGTTTAAATAATGCGATTAACCAGCGGCATTTTGCGGCGATTGTACGTGGGCGGCTGTTGCTGCTGCTGCAAGACCTGATGCACCTGCTGCACTTTAACTTTCTGGCCATACTGCTGCTCCAGCTCACCGGCCGGACCGATGGCGTAGTTGATGTCGAGGCGAGCACGCTTCGGTGACTGATAGCCATCGTTAGCGTTTAGATCGGCCGGGTTGAGCTCAATTATGCTTGCTGTCTGCCCATTGACTATTCCGTGACGCACCGTCCGCTTCCCAGTATCGATGTCGATGTCTTCGTACAATTCGTCAACCTGTCGGAGGAACGCGTCACAAGTTTCAATTAACATAATGTTCATTCACTCAAAGATCTGTCAACCTTACCACAATATCGAATTCTCCGTTCTTCTGTGAAACGATCAGCTGATGGTCAGTTGGCGGGTGATTGGCTGCTTGATTGTTTGGATCATACTCATGAATCACATGCTCCTCTTCATCCTCGCTGTTTGCCCAGCTGCAAATGGAAGTCAAGCTATTATGATGAATTCGAATATAATTATTTGTTTTGTCTCGACTCACTCAACGTTATCGTTGTCCTCCTCTTCAACAAGCATCGCATCGATCATGGTATCGTCGAAGTCGTGCTCTTCCAAGTCAGAGGACTCCTCGATTTCAGACTGCGAATCCAGCTCCACATCTGAATCAGCCGATCCGTGCTTCATTTCGCCTCGCTCGAGTGCCTCCAAATGCTCTGGATAGACCATCGCGCCCCGTATTGCTCCAGGATCCTTGCGCGACCACTTCTGCACCTCCTCGTCCATCTTGCAGATCCGCTCCGGATTCATGGCCCAGCGGCAACCCTTTCGCTGATTGCCATTCGTTGCCGGCCGCTCAATCTTCTCGAAGCACTTATTCAGCGACAAATTGTGGCGCACGCTGTTCTTCCAGCCGCTGGGCGCATTCTCAAAGTAGGGGAAATGCTGGCACAGGAAACTGTAAATCTCTGACACGGGCAGGGAGCCGGCACGCGAGTTCTTCAGCGCCAGTGCAATGAGGCAGGAGTACGAGTAGGCGGGCTTTGGGAATGCGCTGCTTATGGCAGCCGACTTCACCTTCTGCTGCAGCGGCTTGACGATGTTGCTGCCGTTGCTATTGCTGACGCTGCTGTGGATGCCACTGCTGCTGCCGTTGCTGAAGCTGGAGTTGCCTAGCGGTGCGAATGACAGTGGCGAGGAGGTGCTGGGCCGTCCAGCTGTCGACGACGAAGTGGAGGATGGCGAGCCAATACTGTTCTGCACATGCATTTGGTGATGCGGCGAATGGGCCGACGAGGCGATGCTCTTCGGTGCATTGCCACGCCTCTGCACACCATTCGCGTGCAGCGTCGTTATATTGTGCAGCGGACTCGCCTCCCGATCGCGCTTCAGCACAATGTTGCCGTTGGAGGTGATTGGGGCACCGTTGGGAGACTTTGCCGATGTCTGCTGCTTCAGCTTATTGTAGGTGGCGCTGTTGGCGAAGGTCAGGCCACCGATGCCGGGACCGAGCTTAATGGTGTTGGTGCTGGCGCCGCCAGTCGTCAATAGACTGGTGCCCTTAGCCGTACCCTTCGCCTCTTCCAGGCCAGACGATTGCACCTTGCGCAGCTCCGTTCCCAGATCCTTGCGTACAGCATCCACTGCCGACGAGTTACGGCGCTGTATTGCGGCATTCGTGGCCATGGTCGGCGGTGCTGTGCTGCTGCTGCCGCTGCTTACGACTGATGTTGAAATGGGCAATGTGGAAATCTGCTTGGGTATGTGGGCCATCACCTGCTCCCTGCGCATCGAACCGGCGCTGACCTTCATCTGCGCCGGGGAGAAGGTCAAATGCGACTTGTGCTGGTCACAAGGAGAGGCGGGTGGCGCCTGTCCAGCTGCGGACCCCGATCTGCCCTGCGTTGTCGGCGCGCCACCACGCGACTTGTGCGGGGATCCCGAGCCAATCAATGAATTCGAGCCGGAATTTGAGTTGATCAGCGGCATCACGGAGATGGGGCTGACACAGGCGCCAACGTCCGCATAATAATCCGCCGTCGACCAGAAATTGGCGCACGATCCCATCCACTTGGCTGTGGGCGAGGCATGCAGTGCGCTGCTAGCCAAGAGATTCGCGTTTGCGTTGTGCGTTGAAAATGCACTGCTGCTGCCATTGTTGTTGTTATTGTTGTTGTTGTTGTTGTTGTTGTTTATGGCTGAAATAGCCTCCAGAGCATGGTCGAGCGAGGACGTCAAATCGCTGGAGCTGCCGACCACATTGGCTATCTCCGCCCGTATGTCCACATCCAGCATATCCTGCATGGAGTCGGACACATAAAAGTCCAGCGAAGGTCCCGCCGCATCCTGTGAACAAATATACATTAGAAATACTTCGTAATGCTCTCGACTTGTCGCAAGTGAATAAATAAATCTACGCGCGCAAATCACGACTGTTGTGTGGGAACACTGACATTACAACTTACTGTTATTCAAGTAAAGATCAGATACGGCATGTGATGTAGCAGATTCTTTTCCGCTTCTAAACAACATATATTATTAACAAATTTATATATATCTTAATATATTAAATTTACTATAATTACTTTATTATTGCATTTTTAAACAGAAATCTTTTGTTTTATATTTTGGGCAACAAATAAAGGACACTCAATTTCTTACATATAATTAGATACAGATACAGATACATAACATGTATCTGTACCCGCACAAATAACTGAATCAAATTAAATCAAATCGGCAAGGTGACCAAACTTTCTAATTGTTGCGCAACAGTGTTGAATAATGTTAGCTGATCAAACCAACGATCAGCTGTTGCTCCAAATTAACTGTTTTGTATGTAACCATTTAAAAACAATGCAATTAATTACATACATATGTACATATATATTATAAACAACTATATTACTATTTTCATAGGCATTTTCGCATTCCTGCTCCGCTTGCAACTTGTTGGCATTTCGAAAATCAACATAAGAAACTTGCATTCCTGTATACCACATACATATGAACATGCTCATATACATAATGCATATACATACATACATATGGATATGCATACATATTAGTAGATTATTGGATTCTATAAATATACAAATACATACATATGTTTGTACATGTATCATATAGAGTATATTATGCCATCAACGTTATCATTATCAGCCTTGTATACAAATGTACATACATATGTATGTATATGTATATTTGTCATTATCCTCGATTTGTTTGTCTGTAGATATTTATGTGTACATAGGATACATAATTGGGTATATACTTTTCCTTTTTTTATGTGCACCAACAACAAGAACGGTCATGTTCATGGGAACGAAGCAGGAGCAGTGTCCAAACCGGTTTTACGCTCCAAGGCAGGCATCGAAAGGCAAACACAGACTGCATATGGCACACAGCATACCATCATATATGTATGTATGTATATATGGGTGCACACATACATATCTTACATATCGGCGCCAATGTCCAGCAACAACAAACATGAATTACAACACATGCATTTCAGTCACACATACGCATGTATAACAGTGCCTGAACCTGGGATATGTGCATACGCACATACATACATACATATGTATGTGTATCATTGTATGCAGACAGGCAAGTATGAATCAACGGACACCATCTTAAACCGGATATCAATGAAAATTGAAAGTTTTATGTAAACAGAGACTGATCCAGCCAAACAAAATATAAACAAGACAAAATTTTGTACTGTACATCATATTGATGTAAAAATGTTGCAAGTGCTTACAGACTGTACATACAATGTACATACAAATTTACATCGGCATATAATTACTTAAGGGTAGAGCTCAGAGATCATGTCTGGAAACTACTTATTACAGCTGCAGTGTATACATACACACACATATATGTACATACATAAACATATTTGTATATTTGCTGCCTGTTTAAGAACAAACAACGAACCTATGCTAAAAACAACCACCGCTGTAAATGTTGCCAATCTATGTTGCAGCAACATTTCACGGCGAATATACGATTAAAGGGGAACAAATATACATATACATATATATAGGTATTTACGTCTGTTTATATATATGTTTGTAGGTCTGTTCATTGGAAAGCAGAGAAAAATAAAGGAATAAAGCCGTACATAAACAACAAACTGCCAGAAGCAGCGGCAACAGCAACAGCACGAACAGGGCAGCAACACAAGCATACGGCAGTTGCGTGCATGTGTGTGTGTATGTAGTGACGACTGTTTCATGTTAAAAGCGAGTGGAAGAGAAGCCACACAGAAAAACTCTGCTACTCTTTATGTTGAAAACATAGAACATCGACCGCACAACAACAGAGTTCTCTGTTGAGCGCACAAGCACACCAACACAGTACAGTTGGCAACAAAACATTCTGCAAACGAAACACCAACAGAGTAGCAGAGCTGAGACTGAACAACTGTGCGCTCGCCTGAGTACTTTTTGTGATGTTGCGATAACTTGAATTCTGCTACGAAAAAGGGTAGTAGGCGCCAGTTTCACAGTTTAACAGCTCGAGCCGCTCAACGTGCGGCACATGTTAAGACATGCTCACTAGCAACATTTTGTTTTCATGTTTTTATGCTTTGAGTATTAGGCGCAACTTCACATTTAAGCCGACACTTTGTAAAAAGAGAGGCAAACGCCCGCGCCTGTTACTTGCTCTTTGAGGGTGGCTGGTGGCTGGTATCCGTAGGTGTGTTTGGCTTAGATGGCAATGAGAGCAGCGTGTCCTTGGACACATTCCAACTCATTGACCCGGCCGGCCCGACCCTGGCGTCTGCTCTCGTTGAAAAAATCGATAGATGCGGCATACACACACACACATACAGCGCCACATGCCGCATGCCGCATGCTCCACGAATGATGATAAGTTGCATAATTTAGCAGGATTCCATAAATTTCTACAGGCCTTCAATGCTGTTGGCGCGCGTTTTTTTTATCAGCTCTCAGCTCCCAAATGTGCTGGGATGTACACACACACAAATCTTGGGTGTCTGGGTTATGTCTGGGCAGCTTTAATGCAAAATGAAATGGAACTTTGAATGCAAAGTTCTGTCCAACACCTTCAAGAGGTGCGAACTGCAGCATTGACTTTGCCTCCTGCGCTCTCAGTGGTGTCCACGGCACCAGAAACAGGGCGTGCAACAACAATTGGGGCACAGCAGGTGTTGCACATTGAAAAACGACAGCAGCTGCCTCATCAGCGACAGTCATTTGGCTGTTTGACTTGTAATGCAACAAGCTGCACTAACTGAGCGGAACAATATAGGGGCATACGTATGAATACTCAAGTAAATATACATACATACATATGCACACATGTATGCATGAAATATTAATACTAATAATACTAGTACTAATAATAATAAAATATCAAGCACTACAATTATGTATTATGTAATAATATGTCATTTTAATTTACATATGTTTAAATGTATGTATGTATGAAAAATTACTAGGTATGAATGCATGTATGTATGTACATACATATATAGTGCCCACATGGAGAACTTATAATATTAAAAATTATAATTATCAATTTATATAAGTAACATATCTATTAAAACAATTTCTTTGCTCGATAAAAAATTCCATATATTTTGATAAAAAAAAAATAATAATCATAATATGTTAGTTTCTAATGTGTATTTAATATTATGTAAGTATGTATGTGTTGTTTTTTTTATATTATGGTCTAAATTTGATTATGAATTAACTATTTCATAAAAATGAAATTCGTTTAAACTTTAATATATAAAAGATCTATTTGTCTTTTCTAATATTTTATACGTATATTCAATTTATAATTAAATTGAACATTTTAATTTTTTTTTTAGTTATGCTATTAGGGTAAATTGTTATGTGTCTACATTTTTAATAACAAAGCTACTGTGTATTCTTATTAATTATTTATGACATTTTAATTTAAATCTGTATCATACATATATACTTATGTACATATTGTAAATTCATACATCTATTGCGCAAGAACTACATAGTTCAATAACGAATAAATAAGACTCCTCTGTTCCATTCAAACAAACTTCATTCTATTATCGATATGCATTGCTATAAAGTGTGCGTGTGTGTGTGCGTTGATGTGCGTGTATTGGTGATCCGATAACCTTTTGCCAAGCAGGCTGACAGACTGAGCAGGCAGGAAGGCAAGCAGGCAGATAGAGCAGACGGCAGGCAGCTGCAATTCGAGCACTCAGGGGTTGTCCCTGTATTCGTACGTACACACGCGCACACACACATATGTATGTACATATTCGTTTGTCTGTATGTATGCGAGTGTGTGGGTAAATAGCTGTTACCCTGTAAGTTGTGAAGTGCACATTTTCCAACGGAAAGGAAACTTCCTGCTTCTAATTGCCTTTACTTACTATTTATTTGTCTTGGCTGGCAATTCACATCACCTGCAAAACATACATATATGCACTCTGCCCCTCTCTCTCTCTCTATCTCTCTCTATAGACTTCTCTTTCTTTTTCTTATACAAAAAAAATTGTTTTCGAAAAAATGTGCCGAAATAAAAATGCATTGAGCAGGCGATCAAAATTGGCAACAGGCAAACGAATCGCAAAAGAGGAAAACTTTATAAAACTTTACTTTGCCGATTGAGGCTTGAAATTGCCGCCTTCTGCTGACCTTTTGAGCGGCGCAACACTGGCATGGAAAGCATGCACACGGCCGACCGCACACATACATGCACGCATATTATACATTTGCATGTATGAATGTGTGCGTGTGTAAATGATTGGGCAGACGGCGGCATGCAGAGAACTAACTCAATGTCGCACCCTTGGCTCAATTCGTGGCCTAGACAACGCAATGCGACTGGGGTGCAGCATTTCATACGCCGCCTTTTAGAATTGCTTTTGTTATGTATGTGTGTGTGTGTGTGCATGTGTTATCGGTAATTCCTTTTTGGTACCTTCGCCATCCTTTGCATCTGCTGTGCATCTTTTGTATTTGCTGTTTCTTCTGTTCTTTTCCTTTTTACACCGCTTTCACCTTAAAATTGTAATGGCTTGACAGCTCTGGCTCCGACTCTGGCACATAAATCCAAATCCGAACTCGAGCCCAGGACCAGGTAAAAAAGGAAAATCGGCGTGGCAAAATCGTAAATTGCTCTATGTCCCGGGAAAGGCGACGTTGTAAATCAGTTATTGGTCTATATATGTATGTATGTGTGTATATGATATCTTGTCTTTTTTGGGCTATATGCAAAAATCATGCAGCGCCAAAGGGTTGCCTCGAGGGTGGGTGTGTCCACGTGTGTGTTTGCGTGTGCGAGCCGTGAGAAAATCTATGCGGCATACAGCTGGGCGCTCATATTCAAGCAACAAACGAACGACAGCGCGCACTGAGCAGCGACATGTTGCCGCACATGAGTTTGAGTGTGAGTTTTTCTTTGCGCTGCTTCTGCCGATTGGGGGGCAAATGGGGTTTCACTCAAACTCAATTCGCCGGCCGGCTGGTCGGCGCGTTGAACTTTGAAGTTTATGTATGCCTTTGCTCTTGCCTTTGCTCTTTTTTAATTTTTTATTTCTTGAGAGCGCGAGCGAAAGCTTTTGAAGTGTGACCATTGAGAGCGCTTTGGCTCTCGGCAGTCGGCTCTCTTCCCCTCCATCACTTGTGGCGTTTGAAAACGACATGAAAGATAAAAGCGTTTTGCTGTGTTTGCTTTTCTTTGTTTCTCCTCGCAAACACATATACTACATATATAATATATACGCGAGCTACACTGGCACACACACATGCATTCATCACACTTGTAGCTCTCATGCGAGTTTTCTGTGTGTGTATGTGTTTGCAAATTGCTTCATGTTAAATATGACTTTAACAGGCGCACATACTTCTTAAAATCCGTGGTGCTTATCAAAACACCTTGTAGGAGGTCAGGACTAATACGAATATTGTCTTACTAAAATAAATCTTTAAACTGGAATAACAACTATCAATGTATGTACTAACCACACACCTATGTACTGTTATGTATACGTCTATATTATATATTCCTTAATTTAATTTAAGCATGCCAAATTTTTGACTACATAAGACAAAAGATACCGCCAGCAAACGAGGTGAACGTTTGGCCTTCAAAAAGTTTAAAACGCAAAAAACAAAAGATACAGCTTGAAGCAGCTCGCAGAAAACCGACAAACATATTTATATGTTCATATGTACACACATACATACATACATACTTGTGTATGTTTACCAATAAAAATGTTAAGTAAATTACGCATGATTTTTTGGATAGCTCCGAGCAAGAGAAACAACTTATAATTATTTTTCGCTTTAAATAAATGAAGGTCATCCAACCGATTCCCCATCTCAAACTCAAACTCAAACTCATCCCAACGAACAACAGCAACAGCAACCAACAGCAAAGTTTTCGCCGCCTTTTTTGCTGTCTACATTTTTAGTGCACACAACAGAGTTGAGTCAGCATTAACATTGGCAGTCGGTTTACATCGACTTGGTCTCCACATACGATAATACCCGAGTTATTAACCTAACATAGCTCCAAAGTTGAGGAAGTACAAGTATAATGGTTACATTATCGGTCCCTCTGTTCCGGTTATGAACGCTCTTTGGTCCCTTACTCTCCACCATTAATCAGCACTTCCAGTGTGTGTGACTTAAGAGTAATTTTAAAGATCGCAAACACATACAATCACACGAGTGTGCAGTAGTGTGGGCACTACTCGCTGCGAAAAGCTGGCGAATCAATTTGAAAAGAAAACGAACGTTAATACCGAAGCGAATTTGCCGACGAGCACAAAGCAAGCGAAACAAAAGAGAGGGGCAACCTCTTTTTTGGCGAGTGCGCAACAGACTGTGCCCTGTTAAAGAGTGGCAGGGGAATGCAGGTGCCAAAATACTAGGAAAAGTCTTTGTAGACTTCGGCGAATTCACAGTGAAACGAACGTTACACATTTGAAAACAAACGATAAAAAGCTTGCCAGTTTATTGGTAAATGTGCTTGTATGTGTGTTACCGGCCGGCATGCAAATTGGATTTCGCTAATTTGTATTTATCGCTGATGCTTTGTTGACTTTTGGTGAGCAAATATACATGCACACATGTGCGCTTCAATGTTCATGCGATTGTGCGGGAGTTAATTATGTATGTATGTATGAAAATACTTACTGCATATTTACTGAAGAAACCCTCGTGAATACTGCTTGAATAATCCTCTAATTCGAACATGTTGTATCCGTTTTACTTGCAAATTTACTGTTGCATATGCGCTTTGTTTTGATCAATTTGCGATTCTCCCCTTTCTTAATCTCCTTGGCTCTAAAACCGTTACACGACTGGTATAAGAGAACTACCGTTTTTTTGTATTTAACAATTTGTTTCACACTTGCACATTAATTTTTGAAATATTGAAATATTTGTAAATATCAATTTTCATGTTGGTATTATTTGATTTTTGCACCGGTACATTTTGTAATTATTTTAAAAAAGCTTCTCTTTTTTAGCAAAAACAATATAACCACTAACAAAAATTTTTTACCGCCGCACGTCCGCTCTGTTCGGCCTTGTTGTTGCCTTTGAGATATTCTGCTTGGAAGAACGTATCGATATAATTATTGAAGAGGTGAGTAAACGATTTTCTCTCGATATATTCACCTCAGTGTTAATGAAAATATCAGTATTGTTAATGGCCGTTTGGGATTCAAATGTCTTTGTTCTTGAGAACATTATTTATATATTATTATTTTTCAAAATCAATTACTTAACTTAGCTATTACATATAAAAATATTAAACACACAAATATTGAGCGAGCTGTAAATTTTCCAAGATGAGTTAAATATTTGTCATCGCTTCCTTTTTGTTTATTAACTGAATCACTAACCAAAGAACAAATAGACCGGACACGTGTGTTCTGTGTGTTAGTGTCTGAATTTAAGATTTTAAATCGATATATAATTGTCAAATGAGTGAAATTATGGAAATACAAGATAAAATGTGGCGGACTATCGATATTATATTGTAGTCCGATCAAACGTGCAATCTATCGAAAAAAATTTAGCTCGCGTAATTAATTCACCACACACAAATTGTATAATGTGAATATCCGTTTAATTTAAAATTCGGACGCTTGGAAAATTCTGCACACAACAAAATCTCACAAACGTATATCAAATTTAGCAAAGCAAAGCATATAAAAATTCATGCTGTCTTTTTCTGAACTATACACAAATTACATTAAATTGAATACCATATAATCCAGCCGGAAAATTTTATTATTTATATATATCAGACGCTCGTGGGTAAGCTATCGAGTTGTCGATATCAAATCGACTCATTAGGCACTGTATATATACAGAGCTTCACATAATGTGAATTTATTTTGCTTTATAAAACCACTGACCAGAGTCTCTGGTCAGTGATAAAACAATAATGTACATTTTCTAAGTTTATGTTTTCCATTAAATGAGTATAAAAGAAACAAAATATATATAAATAAAAAAAAAAACAAAATACCGAAGCAAAAGTATTACCAGTATGATATTTTATATTTTTAATTTTGCAAAAATTATTTAATTGTAAAAAAAAATATGGCAAGCTGTTATGTATTAATTCCAATTTCGATATTTTGGTTATAATCTACAGATGTATGGATAACATTTCAAAATATAATTCACAGTATTTAGAAAAAAGTATATATTAAACAGTACAAATTTTAACGTGCTTTAATTTGCAGGCTCGTTTAAAGTATTTTGATGTATAACAAATAAAAACTATAAAACTTCAATTCGCTTACTCTAGACGTTACACTGGAGCAACAATTCAAATGAAAGCATAATTCAATTGTTGAACAATGAACAAAACTTACGCAAAATTTGTATAAACTATATGTAAATTAAATGAATTCAGCGAGCCCGCGTCTGCTAGTGCTATAAACGAATAAGTAATATTTTTAAATTTATAGAGTACTACTACCTATTTGTGACGTCTACCAAATATTTCACGCTTGAAGCGCAATGCAGATTCCGTAGCTGGGTTACGAACCGGCGACGATGCTGATGTACACGAAGACGCCAACTTTCTGCCAACCATTTTCACCTCCTTGAAACCGTAGCGGGGCTTGGGTGATTGGCGAATCTCCTTGAAATACTTTGAGGTAGGCGTACACGGCTCGACCTGAACAATGCTGGACGATGTTTTGAATGTTTCAATGCGTTTCGGCTCTTTGTTGCTTTTAACTGTGACGTAACCCGCAGTGGTCCTTATACGTCTGGGAGATTGGTGATTCTCCTCGTCAGAGCTCTTCACTGGAGAAACTTGAACCAATTTGTTCTTTTTCTGTTTGTTGTTCGTGGATCGCTGCTTGGCCTTCGCCTTTGCGGACTTGGTGTTATCCGGCGGCTGAGGAGATATTTTCCGAGCCAGCGACTGGGGCTGCAAGAGCCAGAGACAGTAATTAGACGAGCACATAATCCAAAAACCACAACTTACGTGATTGTCGGCGGTCTCCGGGATGAGCATATGCATAGCGTGCTTGATGGCCTGCTTGGTGGCTTGTAGACGTTTCAAATCCTTTTTTATCGTACGGGGTTCTTGCTTAGGCGCGCCTGTTCCCACCTTAATGGTGTTGTCAGAAATAGGCATAGTCTTGGAAATCGAGCGATCTCTTTGCTTTCTGCCCGCTGCAACGCGCTGTAATGTAAAAAGGTTAATACAAATATTTGTAAATCGCATTGGATTACGCTTCAGATAGCTTACCTGTTTCTTCTGCTCCAGCTTAGCCTGGTTCGCCGCCAAAATTAGGGTTTCACAATATTCCAGATACTCGTCGCGGCTCTTTGTTGGAGCAGTGGGCAGTTTCTCCTCCTCCTCCGACTCAACAGTTTCATCTACTTGGCTAACAGTTTTCTTCGGACTTTCAATCGGCTCGGCTACCTCTTCTTTAATATATGCTGCGGACTCATGTTCACCCATTTCGATATCACTTTGTGGTAACTTATCTGACGTTTCTTCATTGGTTATTCTCAGAGTTTCAGCTGATTCGCTGGTGTTCGATACGTCGATAGTGCCACAAAAGCTCTTTGATAAACGCTTCCGCTTGGTCCGCTGGCGGCTTTCCTCAGCCAGAGTCTCGATGAACGATTGTGATGGATTGACATCGCTGTCCAATTGTTCACTGCGACGCTTTAATTTCGGCTTTGGCTGCTTATCGGAGCGGCCGTGTAGATCCTGAACGTACAAAGTTTGGCGGCGTGCTTTCTGGAGCGGATTGAACATCTGGCGCAAGTGTGATAAATCACACGAATCCAGTTCGGATAGAAGAGCCACCTCTTCCTCACGCTTCTGGTTGGCATGGAATGTGGACGACTTGCTAGTAGATGCAGTAGGTGCAGCCTTTTCCTCAGCTTCAGCTAAATTCGGTTTGGACTCTTCAGCTTTAAGAGCGGGCGACTCAGTCAGATCAACCTCATCAATGGACTCAGCTTCTGATAGTTCATCGCCCGAATGGGGCAGCTCTCCCTCGCTAACTTCATCCTCAGAATCAGGCACTACACAAATACTCTTGTTGATACTCTTTCTAGTACTTGGTTTATCCTTTTGCTTTTTCTCTTCATTGGAACGGGCAACATCTTTTTGGATCTTTTGGTATACATTAATCTTTATTGGCGGAACTGTCTTGTTCAACTTATCGGCTCTCTGAGGCTTTAATTGCGAATTCTCGCATACCGACATGTGCAAACGTTTCTCCAGCTTTTTAATTGGCTTTACTGACTGCAGCTGCTCAGATGATTCCTGACTTGCATCGATGTCTACTTTAACATCTACATGGGCTGATTCTTCCTTCTGTTCCTCAATATTATTTCCCTTATTATCTTGAACTTCATTTATCTTCTTATTTTCACCGTTCTCTTCAACACTATCATTATCGCTGCTCCATTTTGCTTCTACTGATCCAGCGATATCATCATTATTTTCTTGAACATTCTCTGGCTCATCAGCATCATCGCTGCTATCATTAACAACAATACGACGTCGTTTTCTGGGTTGCGGTTCCGGTTCCGGTTCAGCATCTTCGTCAGAAAAATGCAAAGGTGACAACATATCCTCATCCTCTTCATCCTCTAACACATAGTCATCCCCTTCGTTGTCAAACATATTCCCATCCCCCTCATCATCTGATACAATGAACGACAGTTTTTCATCGGCACTATCTTCTGACTGATCATCAGTTGTGTCCTTGCTGCCAACAGATTCGCCATCTAGTGGGATTTCATTTGCCGCGATCTCATCGCGAAGGTTGCTATCCATTGAGTCACCAGAGTGATAATCAT
Source organism: Drosophila navojoa (assembly GCF_054131105.1). NCBI lineage: Eukaryota > Metazoa > Arthropoda > Insecta > Diptera > Drosophilidae > Drosophila > Drosophila navojoa. The sequence goes on along the minus strand of NC_142890.1, from coordinate 28,686,519 downwards.
TAGCAACCTCCACTTCATTGTCAAAATATTCGGCCACAGATGGATCTTGAAATAGGTCGTTCACACCATCATCATCCTCATCTATATACTCTACCACGTCGTCAACGACCTCATCCTCACTGTCAAGCGGTGGGGTTGGCCGCCTAGGTCTCTCGACAACTGGCTTTTCATCTGATAGAGGTTCTGATAGAGGTTTTATCATATCAATTTGCGGAGGTGGCTGATTCGATTCATTGGATACAGTTTCGCTCGATGGCATCTCTAACTTGGCCAGAGGTGTTGAGCTATTGCGCCTCTTTACGGAGACACAGTTCAAAGGCGTCTTGAGCTTGGCCTCTGTAAGGTTAATGTATTTTGTTGGTGGTAGTTTACAGCGTGCTGGAGTTTTCGGAAATATCGGCTTGACAGTCTCTTCATCTGGTCCACAGTTACTAAAGACTACATGTTTCAGAGGCTCTGCCTGATTTGGTCCCAGTAAACGTTTCTTTATGCCTGGTGTTAGATCGGGCAAACGAATGTCATCGGTGACTTCAGCATTACCAGCTCCTGCTTCATCATTAGCTGGAGGCACAACGACCGGGTCGATGGGCTTTGGTGGAACATCAGCAGGGGCATCAACAGAATTCTTTATTTCGGTTTTGTCTTCGATAATCTCTGTTTTTGTAGTGTCAGGTTCTTTGTCCTCGACAATGGATATATTTCGATCCTCACTGGACTGTGGCGTATCTTGCTTGCCGCTGATCAGGATATCTTTGACTTTTACCATAACTTTAGCAGTAGCCAAAGCAGGGGTCATAGGATCCTTCGTGGCAGCAGCAATGTTTGATTCTTCAGTTACGTCTATATCAGAGTGCAGTGATGTATGTGCCTCGATTGGCGCATCTACAATTTCAGAAGCGTTTTCAATTTGCTCCTTTGTTTGCTTTTCCTGATTCTCTTCTGATGAGTTTAGTGTATCAAATTTCAGCTGAGTTTGGTTCTTCATGGGTGGAGTCTTTGACATGGAACGCGTCACACGTCGCTCCTCTGATGATGGTGGTATGTTAAGCTCTTTTACATCGCTAGCACTTGGAGTGCGTTTGGAGTCAGCAACAACAGCAGCTTCAGCCCCATCGTTGCTCCCATTGATATTATTGTCTGGGTTGGGCATACTCTGTGCTGCTACCGTTTGATTAGCTTCCTCTTCAATTACTTCTTCTGGCAATGGCAATTTTCTTACCACCGACTTGGCAGGCGTGCGCAATGTTGGGGTAGCTGGCTCTGGCGTAAATCCACGTGCTAGCGACGCACGGGTGGTCCGAGTCGGAGTTCTCAATTCGGCAGTGGCCGAGTTCAGGCGTGTTCGACGCACTGGACGTGGAGATGCTGCAATAACAATACTCAGTGCAGAATATGCGAATCAATAATTACGAAATGCACTTACCACGCTCGACAGTTGAATCTATAACTGGGGTCATGGCGCGGCCATCGGAATCTGGCAGGGCAGAAAGTCGCCGACTCCGTGCGCGAGTTACTGTAAATGCACAAAAAATTCATATAAGCTGACCTTTCTTTATTCATACACAAACATAGCTTCCACAGAAACAATGAAGCAACGCGCTTTCTCTTTGCGTCTGTTTTTAAATTCAAACGGATTTTCTACCGAAGCATTTGCGGAGAAGCAATAAGCTGTAAACGAAGCATTATCATTGCAACTTACCACGAGGAGTACCGCCGTTATCTTCGTCCATGTTAATTTTGTTTCTTATATATTTTATTCCTTTTCTTTACTTAAATCAATAGTTAAGGTTCTTAAGACAAATGTATAACTGTGAAATGCAATGGACGAAGTGGTTGATGCTAATCTTAGAAATGAAATAACCAAGCACTAAAAAGCGAGCACCGCCAAAATGACATGTGCCTGTGTGCGTGACTTCTTGTCAATTTACAACACTGCTCACAATGTTGCAGAAAACATCGATTAAAAGTTTGGCGCCTTTTTTGATGTACGCACTATTATTTAAATGAACTTCCACTATTTTTTGGGTTTTAAGCAAAATGAGCTGTAGAGTCCAAAAAAAAAGCAATTTACAAAAGTATTTTTTACAGAAAAATTACCAGTCAACCTACTCTATACTCTTTATTTTCAAAATTATTGCCGTAGGTTATAAATTCTAATTTGACAGTTTTTCTACAATTCAAATTCTGGTCATAGCATGCATAAATACAAATGTGTCTGCGCATTTCACAAGGCCGACCAACAGCAAATTTTTGAATTTACAATTTGCACAGGCAGCAGACTTAGGTAGAATTCGAAACAGGCAAATAAATGGTCACGCATTAACACACTTTTTCTTATGATCAACAACGTTTTCCATCGTTTCCTTTCCCTTAAGTAATATAAAGACCGCCAGCATTTTGCATGTGGACCCTGGAATCGTCGCGAACAAATTTTAATTTACACGTGTGAGCTGATGTTTATGCTTTCATAGAGACTATCCGTCTCTCTATTAAGAGATGAGAAAATACATATGTATGTATGTATGCATACATATCTATGTACATATGTATGTGCATGCATATGTATGTATACACACATATGTATGTATGTGCATAGTTGCTTCATGTATCAATGTAATCATCAGAACATAGCGGTAGCCACAGCTGTGCACATTGAAAACGTCGAAAACAACGGTAAATGCGAATTTAGCAATGAGAAGAAATAAAGAATAGCATGTGTGCAAACACTTTCGTGTCACTTGAATTTGAATATCTTTGTTTTTGTTACTGTTTTTGAAGCTTAGGTTAATAGCTTTTTAATTTATCAATATCATGTACATACATACACATACCCATGTACATGCATACATATGTATTTTGCAAGGTCAAAAATAATTTAAGCTGTTATATCATAAGAATATCGTAATTCATTCAGGATGAGTTGTAATTCTCTCAATTTATATCTTATGTACATATACATATGTATATAGTTCTTAGTTGTTAGCATAAAACCATTTTGGGTTACCATAGTATATAAAATTTTAATTATACAATGTTTCTGTGCGAAGCCTCAATTAAGTAAATAAAAACACAAATATATACATTCATAAATTAAAGTAGTGAATCATATTAAATCATATTCTGCTTTGCAATTTCTGGGTTAAATTGGCTGTTATATTTTTGTACTATTCGTGGCGTAGGTGCTGGTGTGATGGCTGCTTTGGCTGGCAGTGCCGCTTCCTTAGGTGCGAATAACTGTTCCTGGCGCTGTCGTTCCCTCTCCTCACGCAGCAGCCTCTCCTTGCGCAACCTGTTTAATTTATCGCGCTTCGCGTCTTCCGCCATTTCATTGCTTCTATCAGATTTACTCCTCTTATGCTTGTGTTTCTTATGCTTCTTTTTCTTTCTGTCTTTCTCATTTTCTCTTTGTCGCTTGGACTCAGGCGAACGCTCTGATGCAGCCAATGGCAAAGTTGGTGTGGGTGAGCGATTGCGTCGCTTGGAGACTGTTTGAATAGGATGTGACTTTTCTTTTGGAACCAGCGCATTTATCAATGTTAGTGGATCTTGTGATAGCTTTGCTTTTAGTTGGATTTCAGTGCGATTTTCAGTTCGATTTGGTGCCAATTCATACCAACTTCGCACTTTCAGAGCTTCATTTGTGTCCTGGCCCAAGTAAGTGAGGTACCCAATTTGTTTTTCATACTTCTCCTGTTCCTCTTTCTTTTCCTTTTCCAAATCCTTATTCGTTTTCTTTACATGACTTTTGTAGTCTGCAAATAAATCTACTGCGGATGTAACAGTAGAAGTTTGTGTTGTTCCTTCTAATGGAATTTCACTACTTTCTTCAGTAGTAGACACTTTTCTCACATTTTCAGGTAAGCCCGATTGCCTCCGAAGATAGTTGATGCGCGCCTCGCTCTCCTTAATGGTTTTAATAGAAGTAATTGTTAAGTTTTTGTTCGATTTATTTATATTATATTACTCACTGCCAATTTCAATTTGTCTAGTCTTTTGTTTTCGATTTCCTGGGCGGCTGCTTCGTCGCGACGTACGCGGGCAATATTATCTTTAGTGCGAACATGCCAGCTAAATATAGCAAAAATAAAATCAATTAATAAGGAACAGTTATATAAAATTATATTCGCCTTACCGTTTCTTGGGTAAGATATTCATTTTTCTGCAGTTGCTGAAAAAATATGGGAATGTAAACAAAACGCGTTACAATGTGAATGTCAAAAACAGTGCTGTGAAACGAATGTGCTGAGCACAAAAATATATTACTTTTAAATATTCTTAGAAATATATATTATATTATATATATTTGCTGTTTGCATTGCATCGAAGCGTCTGGTATTTAACTATCATTTTTATTTTAACACTTAATTTTGACTCTACCCCTACATGCTTACAAAACTCTGAATTGCATTTTTTGACAATTGGCAAACGCCAATGCGAATGGCAAATCAAATATTCATCTGTCAGAAGGAAGAAAAGGGGACACATATAGGAAAAACTGCAGCGCAGCAGCAAGAGTCCCGTCGAAAGTAATTTAAATTGTGAAAAAAATTTTGAATTAATTGTGAAATCAATAATCTAAAGCATAGGCAAAGTTCAAATTGTCATCGAATAAAAACGCGCGTTCGACGCCCGCATGTAGCTCAAGCATGGAACAGCGTATTCTAAAGCAGGACGGCTACTTGGATGTGGGCGATGATAGCAGCAACGACGGAGTCTTGCCTGGCGGAGCACCAGTGTTTGAAATTCGCAATATCGCGTATCATCCGCATCTAAATGTGCTGCTTGCGTTCGGCGTCAACAATCTAGTGAAAGTTCTAGATGTCAATTCCGGCGTTATATTGCAAACGTATCAATTAAGTACAAATGGTAAGCAGCACTAGCAGCAGCAGTTTTTTTTTTACAGGCATATACATACATATATATGTACATATGTACGTAAAAATTACTACACAGACCTGCAAATACATGCATACATATGTACATATGTATGCACGAACAAATGTCAATTTATTGCATTGTATTTTGTAAATTTGTCTGTATTCGTAAGGTTCAATATGCATACATATGTATGTACATACATTTGTATGTTTGCATGTATGTATGTATGCATGCATATGTGTGTCTGCATGTTTGTGCATGTTTGAAAGAACACGCTGGACGGTTGCGAGGATATTGTAACATTTATGTTATTTTGTGTTTATGTTGGCTTTTTTAAATGTATGCACACATACATTCGTACATGCATATGTATACAGAAATAGACCGAGGAGAATTCTATTGTTAATGTCTATTTATTACGCAGTTTACGCATATGTTTCTTGCTCTAACATGACATACATATGAGTATGTACATATGTATATATATATGTGTGTAACTGCCTGCTAGATTAAACAAACCAATTAATTGCAAGCCTTGATGAAATTTATAGTGAACCGTGAAGCGTGATCAATTTATGAAACTGTGTTTTTAAATATATATGTATATGTGTATATATAAATATATGAATATGTTTTTTTTTTTTGTTTTAAATATTTTGCAGCAGAAAACTTAATCCATGGGCGCTACATGCCATTGCAAGATAAAATCTTGTTCTGGGATGGTCATAATTTAGGCCTTCGCGGCGACTACAACGGAGTTTTGCTCTTGGATACTATACTGCAGGCGCCAATCGGTCAGAATGATGATTACATTAAGCTGGAGCTTATATTGTCCGAAGCGATCATCTTTCAGAATTGCATAAACGATCTGGAGAGTGAGGGCCTCGAGTGTCCATGTGATATTAGTAATGAACTGACACAGAAGATAAACCAGGCTCAGCTGAACACCAAGAAGGGTATCAAGGCACAACGTGTAAGTTTTATCGCTTATTTGTTTAATTTTTAATAATCATCTATTCACATTAGCATTAAATATGTATTTAAAATTAATCAGTTTAAACATATCATTTGTTTATGTATTTATTTATATTTTTTAAATATACATATCATTTCAGTGGAATACAATTTGTTTGGAAGTGCCGTATTCCAGTCTAAAATTGGTTGCAAACAATGTGGTCATATTGCTGAAGCGTTTGGAGCGACACATTCCGGTTCTGGCCATAGCATCGGCCATCAACGAACGTTTAACGGACATGCTAATGGGGTCTCGTTTGCCCGACTACGGCTGGAACTTTAGCAACTTCCAGCGTGTCCTCATGCACTCGGAAGCTGTGCGTCGCCAGACATTCGAGAAATGGCCGCACATGGACTATAAATGGGCGCTGCCAGATCAAATGGCACAAGCCGGCTTTTATCATCAGCCATCGTCATCAGGCGAAGATCGAGCTATGTGTTTTACGTGCAACGTGTGCTTGGTGTGCTGGGAAAAAACAGATGAGCCCTGGAGTGAGCACGAGCGCCACTCTCCTCTCTGCCCATTTGTTAAGGGGGAATACACACAAAATGTACCGCTATCCATTAGCTATGCCACCAATCCGGCAGTAACTTCGCCGGGCTTAGGATTTGATGTCATTTCTAACAGCGACTACGCTAATGTTCTCTGCACCAGCTGCACCCAGACTGGCGAGCTAAGCGTGTGGAGTATTGAGCGTCATCTGAAGCTCATGCACAGCTTTCATGTGCCCACACTACTCAAAGAGCTGTTCGAGGAGAACTTTGAGTGGGCGCGCGTTACTGCCATCTGCGTGCTGCCGAATGCGCGCGCCCGGGCTAAAGTCAACTATGTGTACTCGGAGAACTATAGTGGAACCGGCAGCAGCAACGGTGCTGCTCACGCCGGCAGCATTCCCGGCGGCAAGTTTGGTGGCGTTAATACACAGCACATAACATCCACATCGACGCTGCGAGCCGGAGTTGTAGGCTCAAAGATAGTCCTCGGTGTAACGGTGCGTCAAAGCAGCGGCGAGACGGCATTGCGCATGGTGGTGCTTAACATCGTGGAGTTGGATAGGCACAGCGAGAACTCGGCTGTTATTAGCAATGACAGTGGCAGCGTCTCTAGCATGGGAGGCCAGATCAAAAAGACATCTTCACAATTAGGAACCAGTAAGTTCTCATTATGCTTTAAATATTATTGCTTATATAAAAATGGAATGAATGGAATTGTTTATACCTGCTCAATTAAATATGATTTTTGTTTAATGATTATTTTATACATCTTGGTAGATCGTATTCTTTTATGCTTATATATTTATATAAAAATATATAATATTCTATTTACAGCTTCCAGTGACTCAAATGTTGTCGCTAGCCAAGTGAGTCTTGAATCTTCTAAGGATGATGACAACAAATCGTTGACGCCATACGAAAAATTCACTGACGGGTTTGACAGCAACGGCTTTGTGTCCGCTTTAATGACTTACAACAAAAACAATGACGTTAACCAGGGCGGCAACAATTCTTCTGTGTTGTACGACTTTGATTTGTCGACGTTGTCGCAAATACTGGACAGCAATCTTGATGATTCTTCCTCAGGCCTAATGGTCTCCTCGAATACTGTGAATGTAAGCAACAGCTTGCTAGGCATGAGCAATGACATGGACAAGATGATGGATCAGGCCGATGTTTCACATCAAAACAACAATAACAACAATGACAATACTATGGGTGTTGTTTCCTCCAATAACAACAATAACAACATTATCATCAACGGCAGCAACAACACGAGCGACAAGTTGAACGGTAGCGAGGAAATTGACTGTGTAGTAGAAAGCTGGACGAGTGTTAAACGCATGAATGCTTTGGATGGGGCACATGGTACGAGTGGAGGACAGTTAGATGTGCAGGAGATAGTGGAGATTGACGAAATTATGCCCACCAGTCCAAAGTGCAATCAGTTGCTGGTTAAACTGATGCGTACCAAAGCCCCAGATTCGGAAGACACTAAGATCATAATGGCTACAGTCGCCAAAGAAGAAGAAGAACAACACAATATACCTACGGATGTTGGTGAGTAAATAATTGAGCTCCATTTTGATTTGCATATAAAAAATTATGCAGCCTAAACAACTAAGATAAACTAATTCATTTGAATTTACTTATTTCAGACGAGAACAATGCCGAATGCAATGTGGCAGCACAGCTGCTACTCTTTGACTACGATGACGTCCAAATCTCCAACGATTATACTCTTGCCATGACCTTTAGCCGGGCTAAGTGTCCCAAGCAGCTGTGCATCCTGCCACCCTTTGTGTCGACAGCTTCGGCTGAGATCAAAGAGACCGGCTCCATTTGTGTCGTGTGTGCCGATGGATGCATTGAAATTTACTCCTTAGCCAATTTTCAAGTCACGTCGGTTATCGAGGAAGAGGGTGAGCACTTTGTGGCCGTGGTGTATTGCCGGAACTTGGACCGACTCTGCTGCTGCTCGCGCCAGGGAGGAATGCTGTTTTATTCGCTTAACGACGGCGAGAACGACTCTGGAGATGAGCTGTTAGAAATGGAGGATGACTGCAGTACTACCTTGACACATGCTATGGACTTAAGCGTTACGGATGGCGTGCGCAATGTAGCCGGGGCCGACCCTGTCATAGGCGACACAATCCTATGCGGCGATGGGGGCAGCGATGCGGTAGCCGGAACATCAAGTCAAAATGTACATGTGCAGACTTCTCCATCTGCTGCATCGCTGATGGGCAACAACGCAAACCTGCTAGCATACAAGACTTCTGACTTGTCTCTCGAAGACTTGCGTGTATTATATGCCCTGACGCAGTTCGATGACAAACTAACAGTGTACTCAGCTGAAGTGCCAAGCTGCTGGAACGATCTAGGCCAGGTGCAAAAGCAGCGCAAGCAGTCGCAAAATATGCGTCATGGCGGTGACGAGCGTGACTTTACTCGTACTTGGAGATTGCACAATGATGCGTAAGTCGTAAAACTGTATTTTAAATTAATTAAATTAAAATTGTATTTTAATCGTTTTATTTTATTTTTTAAGAACCACATGGGACGAGCACATCATTGAGCTTAATCTGGCTCAGCCAGTGTCATTGGGTCACATCGACCTAAAGTTTACCGTGTACCAGCAGTGCTCCAATCCGGCAGCCATTCAGGTCACCCTACTCAAGCAGAACACCAATGGATTTGGTTACAGAATGAAAGGACCACACGCCAGCTACAAACCCAACGTCATCGATGATAACATAGACTTCTCTTACAGTGAGACACCAAATAGTAATCTTTTCATTTTCTTGGGTTTATGCATCTCTATATTTATCCATAACTTACAGTTGCCAGTGAGAATCCTGTGCTCAGTGAGGAATATCTGTTGACCCACAATGCCGAGGTGCTCGCTGGCCCCATTGAGCTGTCCTCATGCATTGATCTGTGTGATCAGGGCGGCACCGCCACCCTCACTTCGCCGAAGCTATTCAAGACACGCACACGCAACTTCCTTCTGCATATCAAAACCGTATCGGATCCATCCAAGGAGGGGCAGAATAAAACAAGAGGTTTGTAAAACTCACGTTCAACATAAGAGAAGTTGAATGACCCATGCAAACTGAGGCAGACTTTAAGTCTCTTCTCAGATTATAGCCTTTCATATTTGTCTAAAGTTTTCCGTAATATAACTGCCCATCCTAGTTTAATATTTCTTAAATAGTCAGTGTATGTGATTTTCGGTGCACCGAAGATATTTTGCTTGTTGTCTTTTGGATTTGGCTACGCTCAATACTCATCCAACAATTACAGTTTTTTCTGCGCGACACAAGAGTCCGCATCAAGTTGAAGGCTGTGTTAATCGTATAAGAACCAGTAAAGTAAATGTCGCGATATCGAAAGCAAATCAAGACCTTGTGAAGATTGGAAAATTGAAAATCATCTCGACTTTCAGCACTCCGCATTACAGTGTGAAAAAAAATGTAGTGCTACCGAATATTAAACCAATCATCGTGTCCAAGCATTCGCTGAAGTCTCGGCCAATCGCAGCTGGTCCCTTTGCTCGGCGCAATCCCGGGCAACTAATAGGTAGTGCCCATCGTAGCTGCACCTAGTACTGCTCCCCTTTTAACAAACCACCCGAATCATAACACTTACTCATTTGCTGCAGGTTGCGATTGGCTACACGAGATCTCGATAAGTGTGCGCGCCGTTAAGTCACAGACTCGCATAAGCAATGCGCGCATTCAGCGCATTGCGATGCTCGATAGCAACGGACTGCTGGAGCAGCTCTTCCGTATAGTTAACGATTCAGAAACATCGCCGTTGGCTAGGAATCTGGCGCTGGATGTGCTCAATTGGATTTGCTTTATCCGTCTAAATCGCTTCCGGTCCCCAAAATCAGAGCGTCTTAAGGACCAGATTAATAAGCAAACTGCCGCTAATATGAACGACTTGCTGGCGCAGCAGTTTGAATGCATCAACTTGTCTGAGAAGCACATCGAGAAATTGATGCGAAACTGTATTCTCTACAGTGAGCGCACCACGGCGCACAAGTGTGTCAAACTTCTGATCATGCTAACAGAGTAAGTGAAACAGGAATCGATTTATAATTTATGTGACCCATATAATCTGATTATTTTGTCGATTGCAGGGGCATGGCCAATCTGCCACGGGAACTACAGAAACATGCATCACTTGATGTTAGCATTAAGACGGCAATATCAAATACGTTCCATGAGCTGCCGCAGGCGCAGTGCGCTAGTGTTGTGCGCTGGTATGCGATGCTTACCTGCGCGACATCGACTGCAGAGTCGCACAACAGCATTTCAGAGTACGCTATCAATCTGCTCAAGGAGATCACGACTGAAATCGATAAGCGATGGGATCCCCATTGCGCCCTGCTGAGCACGCGCTTTGGTCTCTATGGTTATCCTTTTGAGCCAGAAATTTTCGACTTTGATTTTCCCAATATAAATAGACACGGATCGAGCTCATCCGTGGCACTTACAAATGTGATACGGAGTAGTGCTACCATTTTGCCGGTAACAGGACTCGACATCAAGCGGTTGAGCTCAATAGGTGGGTCTGAGACTTGAAATTCAGGCTAAGTAGAATTCTTAATAAACGACTTATTGCAGATGGTGTTGACTTTCGAACCTTTCCGCATCTGATACGTGGGAAGAGCATTAGCAATCAGCTGCGGGGACTGCTGGAAGTAGTGCAGCTGCATTTCAATTGTGTGCAAACCTCCGAAGCCACGCGCATTGATAACATTGACAGCGCAGTCAACGGCGCTGCCAGTGTTGTCATTGAGGATGTCATGATGATGCCAAAGATAATAACAACCAAAGGAAAGGATGAAGAATTGGTAAATAGCAAAGTTCAGTAACAAATTCGTATAAGGAAGACGTAAAACTAAAATGTATTGTCCAATATTTTAAAATCATTTGTTTAGCTCAATGATCTGGTCAATGATGTGGAGTGTCTAGTAGAGGAGATGAAAGACAAGGATGTTAAAACCGCCTTTGGATCCTTTGGCATGGTGAACGGGTTCAAGGACAAAGCTTGTGAGTGCCCATCTGTAAGATCTCCTGTAATTTGTGTATTCACTTGTGCCTTATTAATTTTTAGCCGTCTCGTCGCTCACTGATTTGGAGCATGCCCTAAAGGAGGAGGTAAAAATCGAGAAGGCAATTGATAAGCTGAAGATATCTAAGTTTTTGCCACAGCTCACACTTTGGAACAGCTATATTCAAAAGAAGTTTGGAATAAACGAAGAAAACTCGTACGATGCCTTTGGCGAGCTGGAAAACTGGGAAAAGCCGGCAATGAAATCCTGTCTCGACTCGCTGCCTGAAGAGGTCTCGCTGTCGCAGTCGTCTGAGAACTCGCAGCCCCCAACTCAACCGTGCGCCAATGAGAATACACCGAACGTGTCGGATGATACAGCGGAGAGAGAGAAGATCTTGGAGAATTTGAGTGCCAATCCTTGTCCGCCAATTGCTTGGCACAAGCTACTTACCCCGCCTCCCAAGCTTATGATTGTTGTTGACCGCATGCATTCGGGCGCCCGCCGTTTCGTCGTACTTGATTTTGGCCAGCACGTATTACTGACCGATGTGGTGATACCTGCCTGCGATGAACTTACGTCCTTAAATATTGATATTTGGTGCTTCGACGAGGAAACGGATTCCACGCGCCTTGCACAGGTCTCTGACATACAGACCAAAACACTGGTCTTAAGCGATATGCAGCCACCACCAATTTGTCGCTACTTGAAGCTCACTATTGTTGGGCGTATTGGAATGTCATCCACCAAGTGCAAGGTGCCGCTGGGTAGTTTCTTTGGTCATCCGATTGTACTTGAGCATGATGGCTACGGGGATCAGCTGGTGCGCTTTGTTAAGCAGCCGGTCCAATCCCTACAGGCACATCTCAAGTCTCTTAATGCGCTTTACGAGGATGTTCACTGCCGTTACAGCTTAGCCAGTTGTAAATTAATGGAACTGCTGTCGCCTATGCGGAACAGCGAGCTATCCAATGTAGCTCACTTGCAGGCTTTTATCAACAAGCAACGTGATGAAGAGCTTAGCTGCGGCACGGATAATAACAACAAAGTGGTTTCCCTCTACGAAGAATGCATGCTTCTTCAATATCAAATGAACGTCATACGCAACGTGGTGCTACGCTTGGAACGGGCAATATCTCCAAAGTCTCTACGTGCGCCAACCCCGCCGAATCCTGCACTCATCGAAGAAGCGTTGCGCACTGCATCGCGGGATAAACTGCGCGTATTGAGTCTTAGTCTGGTCGAGATGCTCTTGCATTTTTCCATTGAGTATGGTATTAAAAACATTCTGCCCGTGCATCAGCGCTTCAATGTGGCCACTGCCAAGGCCCTGTTCAATTCCTTGGTCGTGTACGGCGAAGCACAATTGCAACTGACGACGTGTTCGCTACTGGTCCGCATGTGTTGTTTCCAGCCTTGGTGGGGCGACTTTTTGGCCGATACATTTTGCAGTTTATTCTCAGCTCAGAATTGCAAAGCATTCCCACAGGATCGGTATGTAAAATTAGTTTTCAGTCAGCCATATTTTGGTACTTATGTATCTGAATATTTGCAGAATTTTCTTTTTGCTCACCTATTTGGGACGTCGCAGCATTGCGATGGGCGCTTGCCGCTCCATTGTCATAGATGCTGTGCTCAAGACACTCGTCAAGTTGCTGGCGCCCATTTCGCCGCACTATAAGTTCCAGTCGGAGCAGCCCAGCACTTCGGCCAGTGCAGCGGAGCGTAACGCAGCTATGGGCAGTACATCTGACCTTCAGCTGATCACGTGGCTTTTATTGTTCCTTTCGGTTTGTTTGGATGATAACAATGAACGCAAGGATAAATGTGAGTTAAAATTAAAATTCACCAGAGCAGAAGATTAATTTCATTATAAAATTTTGTTCGATCCAGCGTCAGCACGCTGGGATTTCATGAGTTGCGAAAGCGACTTTACTAAAACCAGACCCAACAATACATCCAACAGCAAGCAGCTACGTTGCTTCAAGAAGCGAATCATTCAACAGAATAAGTACTCTGTTCAGCCCTACACGGACTGGGGCAAGAAAATCTACATGATTCAGAATGAGGTAAAGAGCATAATACTGAAAGTAGAATGGCAGTGTTTAATAATTGACAAATTGTCTAACCCTTAGCACCCAGGAATATTTATGGAGCTGTCGACCAAGTCGAAGGCCAGTGGTGCTAGCAAATCAACATCGACAGCTGGAAAAATTAACATGGTATCCAGTAGCATGTGCCCGCCCAGCTCCAATGCCAGTTGCAAGGTAACTACCTTTACTGCAGCGTCGCCTAAGCATTTGGATGGCTTGGGTGCCAGTACGGATGGAGACAGTAATTTTGACAAGGGCCTTAAGACGCTAAGCATGTCCAACATCAAAGTTGTCATCCGTGGGCTATTCGCTCTATTGCTCGAGATGGATTTCGATTGCAATATGGATCAGTTTCTGCTCACGTGTAAAGTCATAGCGCGTCTTGTGGCTGCGTGCCGGCCATCGGTACGACTCTGCAAAATTGTGACAACAGCACAGCTGGAGCAGCTCATTCGCCTAGCTGTGTGGAACGATCAGCAACAACCTTGGGCTGTGCATGCAATTACTTGTTTGCTTCAGGTATTATTCGTACATAATCTCAAGGTTTTCCAATTTACTTACTCATATTTAATAATATATAAACCAGGACCTACTGGATGCAGACAAGCAGTATAGAGATAATGACGCCACGCCCACCAACGATGGAGCCCGTTCGATTGTGACTTCGGCGGTTCAGGAGACTCGTGATCTTTTCAATGACTATACTTGTGAGTATCTAATCAATTACGGGCATAGTTTCTTTCTCGATGCCTGCGATTAGCGTCATTTACTGACTTACTGTTGAACCTTCACAGCTGTCAAATACAACTATTTACCTTCGCTGATCGAGTGCGAGGACACTGAATTTGACGAAATACTAAACGATATTGATATGATAGAGCGCACAAAGCCGATTACTAAGAAGGAAAGCAATGCGCTCTGCAAGAACACGTTTAGCTTCTTTTGCAAGTCGATATCGATTGCGATGGATAGTCGGTTGGATGCTGGATTGGAATTGCATGTGGAAACTCAGCTGCGTCGCCTAACCAACCGCACATCGCTAGATCTGTACTCCTCGCTGCCGCAAGTGCTGACCAATGAGTTTGTGTCCGCACCGCCAGATGCTGCGCCCTGGCCCGAGTATCTTACGCAGCTGTGGTCTGGTCCGGACTACAGTGGTCGCAACACATACATTATGCTGAAGAATGTCTTTGATTCTATACTGGCCGATTTGCATTACGAGGATACGTGGGTGCATCTGGAGCAAGTGCTGCAGATGTGGCTAACATTAAATTGTGAGCTAGCTGACAAACCCTATACCTCGGGTATTACCCAATCGGATGTACCAAAAATTCCATTTGGCGCCAATGCCGTGCAAGGACTGCTCCTGGCTCTGGCTTGGCACAACGACATTAAGCTAAGGACTTGGTGCTTGGGCTTCCAATGCCTATTCCTCGCTTGCAATTCGGTGCCGATCGGCGACGATGTTACGGATTGCACGCGCATAAACGAGGTCATTCTGAATGATGAGAACTTTGAAAAGATGCTGCTGCGCTTCTTCTCCGGATACGGAATGAGTTCCTCTATCATTACCAATCGCTGTGTAAGCTATTCCTTGACCACTCAACATATATCCATTATCAATGTGTGCTCACCAATTCTTTTATTTTATCAGGCCGGTCCAACCATCTGCAAGCATTTGCACGAGTTCCTGCTATGGCTTCATAGTAAGAATGAGAGCAACTACGGTATCATTCCATGCAAGCGTCGTGTTAAGGACATCTTGTTGCATGTCGTGCTGCAATTGGTGCAGCCCGGCGGCGCTATTAGCAACCAGCAGGGCCCCATCGATGCACAAAATCAGCTGGTGCGCGATTTGCTTTTAATGCCGAACGATAAGGGCGATTTGAACATTGCGCTCAAGATTATCGAAAGTGTTTGTAAGTAATACAACGCACAATACATACGAACATTTTGGTTTTAATCCCTTCGTTGTTTAGCCTTCCTAGTCTACAACAACATTTCCAATGGTGAGAAGCTACAGTGCCAACGTGGGAACGAGAACAGTAATGCTGGCAATAACTTCAGCAATTTGTTTGCCAACGTGCTGGGTTCCGAGAATCCGAGCAAACAAAATGCCAACATCTGCGACAACTCGTTGATTATAAACCTACTTAAATTGTCCTCGCATATGGCTCTCACTGAGATGCCTAGGCAGCCCAGCGTATGTTAATCTATCGAGGAAAAAAGTAGCGTAGTTAGTAATGAGTTTATTTAATTCAGGAGGTAACTATACCTGAAGAAGAGGAGCTGTCCAATCAAAGCCAAACGGATGAAACCAAAGCCGAGCAGTTGAACACAGAGGGTCATCGCAGCAAGGTGCCCTGCATTGCCGATTGGGGTGCGTAGTGTAAAGTATTATTTATAATATAAATGTTATAGTAAAAATATTTTATTTCAGTGCTGCGCCAATTCCCAACGATGAAGCGCCTGTTTGGCGCACTCTCTCAATGCTCGACAAATACATTTACAATGATGTCTTCGAGTTGCCTCTTTTCGCTCAAAACGAACATGGTTCTGGATGAGCCGCAGACTATTGCCGATGCTGTGTTTAGTTTGATGATCACTTTAAGTGAGAGAGCTTCTAATCCACGCCTGGTTGTAGCTCCCATATGTCAATATCTCGAAGAGAGTAAGTTTTCATTCGTGTTTTCCTCATACAAATTGTAGACTGATTTTTTTTTCACAGCCACCATACAACGCAATGCCACATTGCCGCGTCTGCAGCTTTCGGAGCCCTTCCTTTGGTATATATCGAAGGTGTTGGAAGTAACAGCAGCTGTACAAATTTTCACTCAGCTTGGCGGTATACAAATTATTTGCCATAATTTAGTTCGCCTTAACAAGACTATTATAAATATGCAACCGGGACTGGTAAGTGGATTAATATCTTTGTGTGTCTATAATAAATAATTTTTTTAATATAATTGAATTTCATTAATTACAGATCTCAATGATTATGCAACATATGACTCGTAATACTCGGCTGAAGCTCAATAGTCATGTAAGCAATGCTAACGCTTGTAAGAAAACCCCCACGGGCGCTCCCGCGCAACCTACGACAACAGTCACACAGTCCACCAGGAGCAGCAGCGCCCAGTACGATGGGCTGATCAACTTCGCACCGTTCTCCCACATAGTGTCGGAGAACGATGCGGCTCAGAGCGCTGAAATGCTTATATCAAATCCAAATGCCACCCATAGACGTCCACGCTCGCCTGCCTGGAGCTATATGTTCTATCCGAACGAGACACATGTTGATTTGACAATAACTCTGCCAACGGCCATTTTGCTCAAGGAGGTGCAATTGGTGCCGCATACATCTAGTCTAGCTTCGTGTCCTTCAGCTGTAGCCCTGGAGCTGTCTCGTGATTATGGCGTTGGTTCTATACCCGTGGGCGCGCCCATGGCCACAACTGGGCTTACCTGCATACGTCTTAAGCTCGCCAAAGCCGAAGTGGCCACCAGTATCGTGCTACGGCTTTATAAGTAAGCACAACGTCTGCACGTTTCTTTTACAATAACTAACAATATGTGTCTTTTATTTTAGGCCCAAAGATTGCGGCAATGTCGGGCTTGTGCAAATAGCTGTACTAGGCCAGACGATCTTTGGCAATCGGATGCAAGGATTGCGCAGCCAAGGTGCATTCGGAGAATCATTTATTGCATCCTCGGCAACAATGGGCTCAGCCGCATTGTCAGCAATGGACGTAGATGCTATGCCGGAGGACGATGCGTTTGCTAAGACAAGCATCGGTTGGGTGCGAATTTTGTCGCGATGCTTTCATGTTGCTGCCTTGCAACCAGACAGCAAGCTGTCGGATTTGATTGCCTCGTATCCGGCCGCATATCCCGGATTCCTGGAGGCTTGCTGCTCTCTTCTAAATATCATGCCCATGATACCAAGCTTTGCGCAACAGCATCTTGAGACCATCTTGATCAAGCTGGGCGCCTACAACAATGAGCTTAGTTTGCAGCTTCTGCGGACATTGCTTTGGCACACAACACCACAGGGTAAATTACAACACTTCATTTATAAAGTACAGTATTAATATTTGGAAATTCGTTTTTGCAGTGTTTAAGCTCTCCAGCGATGCCGTGTGTGATCTCATTTTCCAAGTGGTTACAGGCTCTACTGTGTATATGCTGGAGAAGCTGCGTGTGCTGCTTGATTGGATTATGCAGCTGCGCGACACTTACAGCAAGCAGGCACGCTGTAACAATCCGCAAAGCGGATTTGTCAAGGTGATTTCCTCCATTCTTTGGCAAGTGCATCGCCAGCAACAGGTGCCCGATCTGCCGCAGCTTATTACGCCGGCATTGTTTGAGACTTGCTGCCAGTGGATATCTGAGCTGGAGCATGATGAGCCACTGAAGAGCAGCTTTGATGCGCTCATATGTTCGCTGTGCTACATAAAGCCCGAGCTATTCAACCATTTGCTGGTTAAGTTGGGTGTGAAGCTGGAACAGCAGACGCGCGGAAAAACGGACGATAGCAAGGTGCAAAGCGGATGTGCTTGGTTCCGTCGCGAGGGAGCCGAAAGTCTTACAAAGTTGCTGGAATATCCAGCTTTTCTGAAGACACTCGCATTGGCTTGCCAGTCTCCCGTGGCCGTTTACCAAATGCTAGACTCGGGTCTGCCCAAGCTGCTTGCGCATGCCGTTTACGAGTACTGCACCTATATGCTGCCGGCAACAGAGGTGCAGACTGTGCCGGTGGAGCTGGCGGCCAAAGCATCCTGCAGCAATCAATCAGCTGCCGGAGGAGACTCTTCGCTCACAGATTTTGATAAAGCGGAAGCGAATTTAGGGACTGGCACAACACCGCTACTAAGCTGCGCCAATGTCCCCAAGGTGCTGGACTTCTTTTCGGAGTGCTGTGCAGAGGGCCCGATGCGTGACTGGCTGGGAACTATGCAGGGCTCGTTGTTCTGGAAGCCGCTGCTGCAGCTGCTGTGCAACACACACTTGGCGCAGTTCAGCAAAACGCTGCCAATGCAGCAGACGTTCATTCGGCTTGAACGGGCAACAATCAATTTCTTTACACGTGTGAGTGCCTGCCATCCAGACAACCAAGAAGTGCTCACATCGCTGCTCATTGGCGCCATCATCTGCAAGCCTCTGCGCTCTGCTGGCGGTAATCGCCCAACTATTTCTGGATTCACGCGCCAGCTGGTACTCCAGCTACTACTGGAGAACGAGCACATTACCGTGTGTGTGCGCAGCCAGCAGCCATTACAGCGCAGGGATACGTTGTCAGCCATAATGGGCGGCAATTGTGCCGGAGGTCCCAGCAACAGTTTACCTCTCGCGGCGGTCAATCATCACCCGGCGAAGCGTAGCAGCGCCCATCAAATGCTATTCAATGTGACCACAAACACCACCTGCCAGGAAATCATGCAGAATTGTGTGAGCGGTAAGTAGTTTCAATTACATCTGGAGGGAGTGAGTAGTCTTATTAAGTTTGATTGCCCCTAATAACATCGTAATTACAATTTATTGTTTTGAATGCTCATCAATTTGATCAACAAAGTACAATGGCCCATAGTCATAGTACTAAAAATAGCAATCAATTAATAATTACGCGCCTGCAAATTAATTTACACTAATTCATGCTCATTTTCCTGAATATGAATATGAAGTAGAGTCTTACTTAGTTCAAATACATTGATTTTGGCATTAGTTGAAGTTGATTTCTTTTTCATTAAATTAATTTTCTATTTTGGTTTCTTAATTTCATTCTTGATCCCGTAGTCTATAGTAACTTAGTGTATCAACAACCAACAGATCAGCGCATTGGAGGCGACGCTTCTGGAGGTATGCCGAGCGCTGCCAAGTCAGGCGATGCCAAGCTCGACAAATCGTGCTTCATTAACTTCAACAACATGGAGGCAGGCAGCATGGAGTTCTTAACAGTCGGCGCTGCAGTGGCTGCTAAGGACAAGCGCATCAAGGATGCCAAGAACCAGGCAGCCGTGAATAAAGACAAGGAGACGCAGACAACAGCTATGCAACTGCTACCTATAAGTAAGTGAAAATGTAACACTCACATTTACCATCGCTAATGAACCATACATTTTGCGCAGATACCTTCAATATTGAGGAATTTCTATTGCAAGCTGCACACGCCGGCTCTGGAAGCCAGTTGGTCGTAGCCGAGTACCCGGATATAGTGCTGTCCGGTGATGCCACCATCTCACAGGTGTTAGCCACATTGCAGAATGCTGGGCACTCGTTGTCCACGCCCTGTCTCTCTTTGGATCTGGTACTGCAGCGCTCCATGGGCGATGAGGCTGCCGAGTCGAAGAAAATTAAGGCTGTTTGCACCGAACCATTGCCATCTCCGTTGCAGCGCTTCTCTAGCAGTGGTGGTCTATCTCTGTTAGCCCACTATTTGCCGACTGTGTATCCTGAGCACATGGGCCGCAAAGCTACTGCCGTAGCGGCCGAGAAGGAGAAGAGTCCACCACTCTCCGATTGGGTTAAGCTTGAGCCCAATGATGAGATCTACGAAGATCTGGAAGATACCATATGTGAGCCGACCACCAAACAGGTTACCGTTAGCTCTGTGCCCCAACATTCGCTAGCCGCTTTTGGCTTGTTTCTACGGCTGCCTGCCTACTCCGATGTCTTGCTCAAGGACAAACAGCGTGCGCAGTGCCTGCTGAGACTCGTGCTAGGCGTCACTGGTGACGGCGATGGCAGTAAGTAGAGATTCACGCCCATAATATTATATTTACTAAACTATTAAATTTGATTTACAGACGATATCTACAGCCTTTCGTTGGCGCCTTCGTTACCAACATTACCGTTTGAGGTATTCCGCCAGCTCCTTGACAGTGTGTCATTGTCCACGGATGACGGCGTACTATTGCGGCGTGTTGTCATCGAAGTGGGAGCCATGCATCTTGTGCTTAATTGTCTAGGAATCTTCTCACACCAGTCTCATAACAACAAAATTGGTGCATTGATAAGCGAACCGGGCTCAAGCGGAAACAGCAACGGGAACGGGAACGGTGCAGTAACTAAAAGCACTACAGCAGAAGAACCCATTCCAAGTACGGCAACGTCGGATGATAAGAGCCATATATACTGGGCTAAAGGCACTGGCTTCGGTACCGGCTCTACGACACAGTCATGGAACGTAGAACAGGCGCTAATGCGCCAGAAAAGTGAGGAAGAGCACGTGACGGTGCTCTTACTGGTGCTATCCAGTTATATCAACCCCGGTGATTGTATACCCAGCGAAATGCGTGGCGAGGATATACTTGCCTATCATGATGTACGCGACGTAACCGGGGAACTGCCGCCCATATTCCAGACTCTCCTGCAGCAGTCGTGTCTCATACCAGCGCTTAGCTCTTACCTGCGTAACGACTCTGTTTTGGACATAACACGACACATTCCCCTTTATCGTGCCATTTTAAAACTACTGCGTGCACTTTCTCTGTCTAAGAATTTAGTTTCCTTGCTGCAGCCGAGTGTTAACGGAGATTGTACCCCACCAATTTCGGAGCTTCTAAAGAACATGAAGACCTGCGTCGACACATATGCCAAACGGCTCAAGTGAGTGTGGCATCGGTGAAAGACAAGTATAGCCGTCTAAAATGTATTTCATTGGTTACAGAGTCAACAAGAAGTCAAACATCAAGGGCCAAACGCACCAGCTGACTTTCAATATTGATGATGGCGACGACGAGGGCCTCGCACTGCTCATACCGGATATACACGAGACTTGTGTTCTGGTGCAGAAGACGACTGATGCAGATGCAATGATCAACATGTTGCAGGCACATGAGGATGGCATGGGTTCGATAGAACGCCCAATGAGCAAGTCAGTTGAGCAGCGCTATCTGGAGTTGATGAAGAAGCGCCAGTTCGATACATACGATATGATTGTGGAATCGGACAACAACAGCTTTCGATTTGTGGTATCGCATCATTTTGAGAAAATGGTGCGTCTCGCCGGAGATCGATATCATCCCTCACGTGTCAAGCGTTTGGCTCAAGAAGCAGTCACGCTCTCCACTAGTCTGCCACTGAGCTTTAGTAGCTCTGTATTTGTGCGCTGTGATACGGATAGATTGGACATCATGAAGGTAGGATATATAATAGTCTTATTGTGAATAGTCAATTTATGAAAGGATTGTTTCTTAGGTGCTTATAACTGGTCCAGCAGACACGCCATATGCCAATGGCTGTTTCGAGTTTGATGTATTCTTTCCACCGGACTATCCCAACTTGCCCATGCTTATCAATCTTGAGACCACGGGTCGTCACTCGGTACGCTTCAACCCCAATCTATACAATGATGGCAAGGTGTGTCTGTCCGTGCTAAACACCTGGCACGGAAGGCCCGAGGAGAAATGGAATGCACAAACCTCCAGTTTCCTGCAGGTTCTCGTGTCCATTCAATCCTTGATCCTTGTTCCTGAGCCGTACTTCAATGAACCGGGCTTTGAACGCAGTCGGGGCACACCCAGCGGCACGAACTCATCGCGCGAGTATAATAGCAACATCTATCAGGCGTGCGTGCGTTGGGCAATGCTGGAGCAAATTCGCAACCCGAGTCCATGCTTCACAGATGTAAGGTTTACTATTTAATATCACTTGTTCCCAATTAAGCTATACACATTATTTGTAGGTGATCCACAAACACTTTTGGCTCAAGCGCGAAGAGATTTGCACCCAAATCGAGGGCTGGATTGAGGAGCTAAGTAAGCCACAGTATACTGAGCGTGCTAGTCGCACTATATCGTTTAATTCGATGGTATTGCGCCGGCACTATCGGCATCTACGAGAGGAACTCGCCAAGCTTAAGCCTCCGCGTGGCCTGGAAGATTTAGATGCACCCTTTAATCCGGTAGCCACGTTGCCACCTATGGATGTGTCCACAACAACGACAGCTACCCCAACGACAAATGCACAAGTGGGCACAGAAGACTCACTGGTGCCAGAGCTGAATCTAATGGTTGACAACGGGGACAGCGATATGCCTATGCCAGCTGACTACTTCAAGGATATGAAGGAAGAAGGTTTACTGACAGGCGAAGAGGAAGTGGTCGAAATTTTAAGTGATACGGAAAATGAGAGCAGCGTGTGGCAAGATAAAGAGGAGGACACACCATGAATTGCTCCTGAATGCCGCTTGCCTGTGCGCACTAGACAGTTTTATTTATCGTTTTAATTATTGTTTAATGCTCTTTTGTTTTTATAATTTTGTAAGAGAGACTGCAACTGCAACAGAACTTGGTGTGCTTTACATGAAGAAAATCTAATAATTAATGTTATCGATGGAGATCCCTTTGAAGAATTAGTTACAAATATATAAATACATATTAATCAAAGTTCCATATGAAATCACCTTCACAAATGCATATTAACAATAAATCTTTTTCACTAAACATAGCCTAACACCGTCAAAAAACCTATCGCGACTTATATAAATGTTTCATCAAATGGATCTATTGGTATATATATAATATATATATATTTATATTATGAAAATAACCATATGTGTATAGCATAAAATATCACAACTTTAACAACACCACCAAAACTAAATTAATGTGTATTAAACTATGAATGTAATGCTTTAGTTAAATATTTACAAACAAAATATGCAGTTACTTTTACAATTGAAATAAATTTTGTTTCTCCAAGAATAAACTAGTTAATTGACTATTAGAATTGGCAGTCATCAATCATATTTAATGATTCCGACGTCGACAGGAGTGGGACCCACTTTTTTGGCCAACTCTCAGCACCGCCACTTTTCTACTTGATCACTAGGTAGCAAATCAAAACTAATCTGGCAGCTGGCGAGTCGAACACAGTTCAATCGCAATTGCAATTCTTAGAAAAGCAAAGAATGCACGCATTTGGATGTATGTGTGCATTGGCACATACATACATAAAGAGTAAACGATCGACGCTGCTTTCCAAGTGCTCTTGCTAATTGGCTAAACGTTTTGTTTAACAACTTCTGTGTTTTTTAACGAATTTCAATCAAACTGTTAGCAAATACTGTTCATACACTATTGATAATTTGTAAATTGAAAACACCTATAACTGTATTTTAATGAAGTTTTAATCGAATGGTAATAATATGGATCTTTGGAAACAAACTGGATCTGTGCGTGCTGTAGGATCTGCCATTTATACATATATAATTTAACTTGTTAAATAAATTTAAAAAAAAATTAGAAAAACGTTATACCCTCCCTGATTCCCATATTCGATGTGTGTAAAGTATACAAATGTATTTTTTGTAAAATTTAAGCTAATTTCCACCCTTCTATCAATTAGTACAGTTTTGGTACTCGAGTCTCATTACGTAGCCATGCTATAAAAACAGGCCCTAACTCAGACTAATATAGTAACTAATTCACATCAATAAATTGCAAAGTAAACTTTAAATTCTTTTCTCTCTGTTTGATATTAGCGGGCCAGATCAAAACTAACCGTGTGGCCATGATATTAGTATGGAAAGGTAACGTTTTTTCAAAGTAAATGAACTTGGTACTTTTTTCCAAATGCTGCCATATACGTGATAGGTTTATAGACGTTAACATCTGCATACATATTTGAGGCCTATGATTGTTTGCTTTGCCCAACGACTTTGTTAATCAAGCGAAAGATATAATATTGTTTATCAAGCCCGTTGGGTCATATCTATATGGCAATCTTTTCGACACTTTTACAGGGTAGCAACGATTTTATCTTTTCCCTACACAAACAATAAATAACTTGTATAAGAGTAAAATCAGAAGAGTAAGAAAATATTCTCAAAAAACCTCTTGATTGTCAATACAATTAATGTATTATTATTGATTAGATCAGAACAGATCTGCTCGCAGCTGCACGGATCACATTCTCTGTATTTTGCCGTAGCTTCTGCTCCTCCTCCGTGCTCAGCCACGGCCCTCTCTCAGTCCACCTTTTACAGTTAGATTGTACTACAATAAATTGAGCGATTTTCGACAGACTTTGACTGAGATCTTTCCCAGCGCTGCCTTCTATTGCCATTCGCTGTAGTTAGCTTATCTTCTCTTTCTTCAGTCTCTTCCGATCTGTCGACTGCAGCAGTTCACGCCAGTTGCCGCAGTGAGGATCACATTGTGCACAATAGTAGTAATTCGGTCGATGCTGAGCACAGAAGAAACCCATTTCGAGTAATGGAGCTAAATAGTGTTGCGATTGGGGATGGAGTTGGAGTGAGTAATGGAGTGCGGAAGTGGGGCTCAAGCTCTATTTGGTTTTATATACATGTGCAAATTTCTCAGTTTGGCTGTTTATATAATTAGTGCATTTTCAAAGCCAATTCGAATATCTATTGCCCTTAATTCGCATTTTCGTCTCGGTTCTGCTGTGATTCTTATCAGTTGCATTGTTTCCTTTCCATGGGCTAAATCGATTTTTAATTGATTTTCGAGGATCGAATGAATAATAATATATATTTAATTTGTAGCAGAGCCCAGTCCAATGGTTGATGAAATCTCCATTGCTGAGTGGCAGTTTGTTGGCCTGTAATTTGTCACATTTTTCAACAAACAATTTATGCTGGTGATTTATTGACTCAGCACCGTCCAGTATTTGTGGATCGTAATTTATGGGTTTATTAACATGAAATGCAGCCTAACAAGCTGTGATCCATCTATTTATTCAATAGTTACTGGTCTTCAGCTCACGCTCAATTAATCAGAATTCCAGCACGAGTGCTAATATTATCTACCTGTTAGCAAGACGGCGGGGCTTGGGCGTTACTTATGAAAACCCACGATCTAGCTAATTCATAATGCTAATCAATTCAATTTATATAAGCATTTTTTTATTTTAATGTTAAACAACAAATGTACTCCCCTTGCTGACAGACTGATGCTGCCGGTAGAGGCGGAGATTATATACTATTTCTAATTACCATAAGTCAATAGAATTTTGATTTAATATACTGTAATTTGAGAGCCAATTTAATAACTGCATACATCAGCGGCAATATCTTAATAAGCTTATATTTATTTGCTTTAGGCGGAAGCAGCCAAGTCAACTGATTTTAACGGCAGGCCAACGCCTGTGGGCGGGGCGCCCACTGAGAGCCCTCCGGCACCACATGCTGAGAAATCGAAGCCCCAGTTGCTGTACGCCATCAATGAGAATCCTGGTAGGTCACAAGACTTGAGCTCTATTTGAAGTCCTCTCTCATCGATTCATTTCAGTGTGGTACCTGAGCATATTTCTCGCTTTCCAACACTATTTGACAATGATTGGAGCGATTGTGTCGATTCCATTTATCCTAACGCCGGCGCTCTGCATGTCCGATGAGGATCCCAACCGTGGCATCATCATATCCACAATGATCTTTGTGACCGGCATTGTGACGTACTTCCAGGCGACTTGGGGCGTCCGCTTGCCCATAGTCCAGGGCGGAACCATATCGTTCCTAGTCCCGACGCTGGCCATTCTCGCACTGCCGCAATGGAAATGCCCGCCTGCAGCTGAGCTGGATGCCATGAATGAGGAGGAGCGCAATGAACTCTGGCAGATACGCATGCGCGAGCTGTCCGGCGCGATTGCGGTGTCGGCCATGGTGCAGGTCATCCTGGGCTATACGGGACTAGTTGGCAAGATCTTAAAGTATGTAACGCCGCTGACGATTGTGCCAACGGTTTCGCTGGTGGGTCTAACGCTCTTCGAGCACGCTGCGGAAACGGCCTCCAAGCACTGGGGCATTGCAGTGGGGTGAGTCTCAGATGGCATCCCCATGCCTGAACTCAGTGAACAACTATCCAAATGCTTGCAGAACCACAGGAATGCTGACGCTTTTCTCGCAAATCATGTGCGATGTTTCCATTCCGGTGGTTGCCTACCGCAAGGGCCATGGGCTGGAGGTGCGTAAGTTTCAGCTGTTCCGTCTGTTCCCCGTGCTGCTGACCATCATAATCATGTGGGGCCTTTGCGGCATTCTCACGGCCACAGACGTCTTTCCACCGTCGCATCCCTCGCGCACAGATGTGCGGCTGAATGTGCTGACGAGTGCCAAGTGGTTCTATGTGCCGTATCCGGGCCAGTTCGGATGGCCCTCGGTCACGTTGTCCGGCGTCCTTGGCATGCTGGCCGGCGTGCTGGCTTGCACGGTGGAATCGCTGAGCTACTATCCCACAGTTTCCCAAATGGCCGGCGCCCAATCCCCACCGCTGCACGCCATTAACCGAGGCATCGGCACCGAGGGTCTGGGCACAGTTCTGGCCGGCCTCTGGGGCGCTGGCAATGGCACAAACACCTTCGGCGAGAATGTGGGCGCCATTGGCGTGACCAAGGTGAGCAGCAAGCCAGCCAGACTTGGCATTCAGTGGAAGCGTGATTCAAGCCTTCCTCTCCATTTCTTTTCAGATAGGTTCGCGGCGCGTCATTCAGTGGGCTGCTTTCATAATGGTGCTGCAGGGCATCATAGGCAAATTTGGCGCCATATTCATCCTAATTCCCGACTCGGTGGTGGGAGGAATATTTTGTGTCATGTTTGGCATGATCATCGCCTTCGGTCTGTCCACACTGCAGTATGTGGACCTGCGCTCCGCGAGAAACCTCTACATTCTCGGTCTATCGATATTCTTCCCCATGGTCTTGTGTCCCTGGATGCAGCAGCATCCGGGCGCCATCAATACGGGCAATGAGACCGTCGACTCCACCCTCTCCGTGCTGCTGGGAACCACTATTTTGGTGGGTGGCTTACTGGGCTGCTTTCTGGACAATATAATTCCAGGTAAGCTGAGTCGATTTTCACCAGAACTGGATGACAATGGGCGCCATTTTCCCCAGGCACACCAGCTGAGCGCGGACTCATTGACTGGGCCAATGAGATGCCTCTGGGAGACGACAACATCAACGATGGCACTGCCACGGATTACGACTTCCCCTACGGCATGGACACCATACGGAAATGGAAGTGGACCTACTACATACCTTTCATGCCCACCTACAAGCTCAAGAAGCAGAACTAAGAGATATTTCCCTCACCAGTGGCGCAAATACTTAAAGCAGATCGGATAGATTAAAGAATAATATGTTTTACGTTAACGATTGTATTCATACGTGATGTTTATTGGTTTCTGTTTAAAATGTTTGCATTCGCTCTCATGCATTATTACATTATCGTACGTTCAATTTTCTAAGCACTATCTTTTCTTTTTTTTTAATTTTAAATTCGCTTTTTGTTCTCGCTACACTCGAATCTTTTGCTCTCGTTAATTCTACACGTATCTTCTATTATTTCGCAATAACATCAATAGTTCTAGTTAACGAAAGATGGCACCAATATAACATCAATACCATCGCAAGCTATCAATTTCTCAAATCATCATTCAGTACTGTTTTGCAAAAAATTATTGATAAAATTTTAACGCATTTTTCGGCGCGGGGCTCTTAATAATATCATATAAAATATCTCTAAAATATTTGTTAAAAATTAACATTCCTCAACCGTGCATCCCGTACCGTTAGCTGCTTACAAATTAAATCATCTTTATGTCTAGGGCTAAATCTAAAAACGTCGAAGGAACCAAGGCACAATTATTTGAGAATCCTAGGCGACAACAATGATCATCGGTCACAAGGACATTCTACTACAGCTTCTTTCACTGTCTACCTCTGAAACGTTACTATGTGTATATCTGACTAGCTAATGGGTCAACTACAAGCAGGGCTCCAGGGCGACCTGCACTAAACTTTAACTTTGGCTATATAAAACATATCAAAAATTAGTTATGCCTAAATTGGTGCACTCAACGTGGGCTCCATTCCGATCTACTTAGAGAGTTATGCTGATATCGCGGCAGCATCTCTTCAGTGGCTTCCTAGAACCTATGCTGGTTGTGATGAGCTTGTGCGGATTGCATTAGCTTTTTGATGCCGCCGCTGCTGGCGCGCGAGGATGAGGCCGAGGCTGACGAGGAGGCAGTTGTATTGGGCGGCGTGGCCATGGCTGGGCCATGGCCTGCCCTTTTCCGTTTTGAGTAGTAGCAGAAGATGCAGAAGCCATTCTGCGGAGTGGAACATCAAATGTTTGTAGGGCTGCGCGTAGCCGACGAGGTACGGTAACGCGATCCAGAGCTGTAAAAGCAGAGTGAATCGGATTAGTTGCGACTAGAGATGCATATGTGTCGATCCACTACCCACCGCGAAATGCTCGATGTGTAGTCCCGTACTGGAGTGCGGGCCTCCCGCCTGTGGTAGGTGCCCGCTGTGCTGCTGCCACTGGTGGGTGGCTCCAGGAGCGACATGGTGCGATGGTCGTAGGGTCTTATCGAGCGGCGTCCCAGCGTGGCATAGCCATCCAGATGGCTGCTGGCGCTGGCGCCGGCGCTGCTGCTGGTGCCCGAGGGCAGCGTGCCGTTCAGGGTATAGGAGGAGCGGCGCTTGGGGTTGTAGGTGTTGTAGTAGCCATTGATGCCGCCGACGGCAGTATTGCTGGGACTGGAGCTGGAGGAGCTCTTGTAGCGCATGGGCACGGAGCTGTAGTCCTGCGACTCGTAGCGCTTGCTCAGGAACGATGGCGACGTGTTGCGAATGTCGTTGAGACTCTTGCGAGGTTTGCTCGTGGCACCCGCCGACGCAGACGCCGAATAGTCCAGCGGAGAGCGATAGACGGGGGGCTTGAGCTCCGTGCCCACAGGACTGAGCTTTAGCGGCCTGAAGAACTGTTGGGTAATGTCCGGGGAGTGGCCGCGCGTCTCCACCTCTGCTGCATGCAGCTTTTGGCTGGAGCGCGCCTTCACCGCCGCCTGCTGCTCGCGGTAATAGTCTCGCACCGCCGAGGGACCAACAATGCTGCTGGTGCGTCGGGGCTTCTGCTCATTGAAGCGGCTGTAGAAGCTGCGACGCTTAATGCGATCGATCACGCTCTCATTCGGATCGGAGCTCTCGGAGCAGCGCGTGGGCGACGACAGCTGGGAGGTGCGCGAGAGCCGGGAGACCGTCGGGGACGGTGTTGCGTGCAGCATGTAGTTGTCCTCGGAGCAAACGGACCAGTTGTCGAAGTACAGCTCGGGCTCCTCGGTGGGCGACATAAACGTCGAGGTCGAGGCACAGTCGTCCTGGTAGCTTCTCGAGTCCGACGAGTAGTTGGCAATGTTCTCGAACGAGGGCGTCAACAGGTTGTTCCGATTGATCTCATGCGCCGAGGAGGTGCGGTAGCCCGACGTCTGCGAGCTGCAGTTGTTGTTGGTATTGACAGAGTTGTTGTTGGTGGCATTATCCATTGACTGCTGACTCGAGCTGTTGTTGGAGGAGGCGCTCTTCATGGCACCCGGGTACGGCGGCAGGTTGGAGTACAGCCCGTTGCCATTGATCAGTGCCGGATTCGTCTTCGCACCTCGGTAGCTCCCACTGGTATTGGTCGTGGTTGTTGCAGTGCTTGTAGTCGGTCCGGATATGCTTCCACTGGTCGCATTGCTCAGGTCCAGCATGAGACCCTTGCGCTTCTCCTTGTTGCTCTGGGCATTGCTGCCAGTCTGCGTCGTTGTCGTGGCAGCCGATGACGCCTCTGTGGCTCCCTGATTCTGTATGCACTCCGGGCATATCGTCTCGCAGTTGCAGTTCTCCTCAGGAGCCGCATTTTTGGTTTTGCTCACATTCTGGTAGATGGGGGACGTTGGAAGCGACTTGTCCTGCTCCTCGCGCACCTGCCTCTCGATGTTGCTGGACGAGCGCGTACTACGGACGCGCCGTTGCTCGCTGCTCTCGCGATCGAAGCGCCGCAAGAGTCCACCCAGCATTTTGTTCACTGCACCGCTCTGCTTTCCTCCCCCGCTGTGGCTGTCGACGTGCAGCTCCTCAACGCTGGCGGATCGCTTGGGACTGGCACAGGCGGCGGGCTGCGTGCGGGGCACAGAGCGTTCCCGCAACGAGCGGAGCATGGTGTCGAAGCGGGATCTCTTATCGACACGTTTTTCGTCTGTGGCCGTTTCCTGGGATTTTTCCGTATCGACGGATTTCTTCTTCCTCTGCAAGGTAGACGCAGACTTCTCTGGAGAGCTGCGCTCCTCTGTCCAGTCTTGCTTTTGTGCACAGTTTAGAGTTGAGCTGGGAATGCTTCCTTTCTTCTCCTTGCTCATTGCGGAGTCACGAAGCTTCTCGAACTTTTGTCCAATGGCATAGAGCAGGCCCTTGCTGGGTTTCTTTTCAGGCGACTTCTCCTTCGACTTGATAGCCGGACTCGACTCCTTGGAGCTGTTCGCTGAAGTCGTTGCCGTTGTTGTTGTTGTGGTTGTGGGTGTGGATGGGGTGACCGGAGTCGGTGGCACCAGCTTGGATTTCTTCGAGACTTTGATCACTTTCTTGGTGGATGTCGAACGCGGCTCCCCAGAAGAGGCTCCAGTGTCCTTTTCACTCATTGTGCTCATTAAACCTGCGTTTGCTGCTGACTTCTCTTCGGACGTTGCCTTGGTGCTCGATGCTGAGGTCGGTGCCAGCGCAGTCTCGGCGATGCTAGGTATAGCCGCGCCGCTGCGCGTTACTTTCCTGATGTCCTTGGGCATGGCCAGCTTTGTGGCCGGGTAGCTTTTGGGTCGCATCAGTCGACTTTCTCTGGGAGCATCAGGGGACGTCTCTGTGGCCGTCGTGGCTATTTTACTGGGCAGTTTACTTTGCACTGTTGTGGCCGAGGTCTGGGGCAACGGTATTTCCGAGTTGCCTTTGAGACTTAGACCCAGATCCTTCATAGGATACGACTTAGGTCGCTTTATCTTCGTGTCCATTGGCGCGGCCTGCTCATTGAGCTGCGTTTCCGCACTGAGCTGCGATACGGAAGATTCATCCGTGGACTTCTTGACCACCCGCTTGACTTTTCGCACGAGCTGGCTTGTTGTTGCTGTTGTTGTTGTTGTGATTGATTTGCCAGCATCGGCCTCAGCGCTCAGTTCAGTGTCCTTCTCCTTTGACTTGATTTTCTTTACCTTCTTGATGGTGGAAGTTTCTTCAGTTCTGTTTGCTCTAGACGTCTCGACAGTTGTCTGCTCGGAGGTCGAGCGCTGATCGTTCTCCTTCTGAGTCCGCACCGCGGACAGCAGCTGCAGCTCCTGCAGTATTTTGTTGGCCAGTTCGTGTTTATCCAGCTCTGTGTCCATTTCACGCGAACGTGACTGGCCGCGTCTCTTCTCAGATTGCTGTGCCACCGGCTGTGGCTCCGCTACTGCGTCAGAAAACTGTTCCATGCTCTTGTTGCGTGCATGACGCTTTGCTGTTTGGCTTGGCTCCACCTCGGACTCCACATTGGGCAGGCTGTGCTTGCGCTGGCGCAGATCCGCCGCTGCCGCTGCCGATGTCGCAGTCGCTTCAAAGCGATCACAAGACTTTTCCCGTATCTCGCGCAGCACGCTTTGGGAGTCGCGCTCGCGTGGCTCGTCGAAGAAGTCGGGCCGCAGAAAGCGTGAGATTCGACGCTGCGAGGAGCGTCTACGCAACGAGCTGCTGCCGTCAGTCACGGCCACGGCCACGGCCACACTCGGAGTTTGTGGCGGTGGCGACAGGTAGCCGCTCGGTGGACGCCCCACAGCAGCGCTATAACGCTTTTCCGGTACCTCCTTGGTCAACGCGGCCGCATTGCCGGACTTGCTCAGATACGGCGAGTAGTACTTGTACTTGTCGTTGATGTCGCTGGTGTAGCTGCTGCTGCACAGCGAGGACTTGCCGTAGTCGTCGCGGCAGACGCTGCTGCTGCGGCTCTTCGCGGCCACTGCAGCTGCAGTCGTCTCCTGGGCGGGTCCCTGGCTGGGCGCCCGACTCAGGCTGCGTCGGTAGATGGCCGTGCTGGCCGACGTGGTCTTTGGTGCGTCCGTTAGGGGTTTGCCCTTGGCGTCCTCCTCGGGCTGTTCCGCTATGTAGCCACGGCCACTGCTCTGGCTGCGCTTGTACACCTTAATGGCGGGCGTCGTAGCAGCGCCGCTCTGGACGCTCAGAGTGCGAGACAGCTTGCGAGCCTGCGTTGGCGGCAGCTTGGCCAGCAACTGCTCCTGGAAGCACTTGGGCAGGCCAGGCGTAATGCTCGACAGCGTTTCGAGATCCTTTTTGCTCAGTCGCAGTCGCGATAGATCCAAGTCGGCCAGGTCGAGTGGCTCCTCGGCGTTGGCCTCAGCTGCGCCCTCCTTTCCATTCTCCGCGCTTCCTGGACCTGCTTTGGCCTTGCTGGAGCTGCTCTTGGAGTGATGCCCTGTGAATGGTAGAGGTGAAGGCATGGATTAAGTCTCGAGCATGGTCCGTAGACTCACGGGCGTACAGGGAGCGGGAGCTAGATGCCAGAGCTAGGGGCCAGTCGGAAAGCTCACTTACCTGCTCTCAGTGCACTCAATTCAAGCTCTTACATAACTCAGTACCTGTTCTCCGGGTCGCTGTCCCGGCGCACCTGTAAACGTTTTGTATGTTTGCAACCAAAAGAACTTTGCACACTGGATCGATCTAGAGTAACATAGCGGGGTTAGCTTGTTAAGTTCAACAAAAAATAGCTGATCAAGAACAGTAACAACAATAAGGAGCATACAACAATTCGTTCTCACGTGCAGGAGGACATCAAAAATAACAAAGTTTTTGGGTTTTATTTTGTTTATCGTTTCAACAGGTTTAATGACTTTTGTTTCATTTGCAAATCAGTATAAAAAATTTGATATTTTAGTAATTAAATGTATTTTTATGTACGATAGTTTAGGAATGTCTAATAAGTGTGTGTGTGTGTATGTAAGTGTATGTGTATGTGTGTGTGCATATAAAAATATTGCTTATTTGTAATGCTCGAGGCAGTATGTACCCTGCTTGAGTTTAATTAAAATGACTTGAATATGTATAACAATCGATGATTATTTTTTAGATTTTAGATTTTGTGAACAATCTTAGATCAAACTCAAATTGAGCAATTACATAAATAATTAAAGCTGTTTAAAAATAATGAAAAATCACAATCTGTGTCACAAATCTATATCGACATATTCTCTGCTCCTCAGAATTTCAAATGTTATTTGCTTTTGTCAATTTTGTTTCAATATGCGTTACTTTAACAAAACAAATAAAAATTAGGGTTTGGTCAACAGCATTTGATACGTTTATTGCAATATGCTTTCGGGCGCATATCGAACGCTAAATGTGCTCTCTAGTTGTTAAATGCGCTGTCAAATCTAATTACAGGTCAATGGAAATCAACAATAAACAACTGTGTGGAGTCCAATTGGAAAATCAAATTGATATTTCATTGTGCCAACCAGACAGCATCAGCATCAGCATCAGCATTGGCATTAGCATTAGCATTGGCATTACTATCCGCATCAGCAATCGCAACAGATTTTATGTTACGGCCTCTTGAGGTTTCGGGTGGTTGTGATTGTGGCAGTGGTGGTGGTGCTGATGGTTTTCGCTGTCTTGGGTGACTGGGCAGCCGCTGTCTCTTCTTTGCTCTGCTGCTCCTGGCTGATGGTTAGATGCGGCGCTGTGGCGATGGCGACCTTTCTTGACGTTCTCGTGGCCGTTGCAACAATGGCCGGCTGCAGTTGCAGTTGCGTGTTGGTATTGCTGTTGCTGCTGGTTGTTGTTGTTGTTGTGGATTTTGTATTGAACGGGCTGTTGTTAATAGTTATGACATGCTTGGTGGGCGTGGTAGTAGTTAAAGATAAACCAACTGTAAACGAAATAAGCACGAATTGTGTAAAACGGCCAACGAATTGCACATAATCAAATAATTAGTGAGCTAACTAAATATTTAATATATGTATTAAGTAAGCCAGAGTGGGGCCCAGATAAGTATGAGAATGATTGAAATAAGGGTGCAGTGCATTAAGTATCGAAATATATAGAGAAATAAACTAGTATAACAAAGAGCGAGAGAAAGAAAGAGAGAGAGAGAGACAGAGAGAGAGAGAGAGAGAGAGAGAGCAGCTCAAGGTTTGTGTTGTTTGCTGATGATAAAAAAATATGTTTGCGCTTCAGAGAATGACAACAATTAGTAGCTGAACATTATTATTGTATATTATCGTATTCAAAGTTTTGGACATTTTTTATTATTATTATTTTTATTTTGTTTTAGTTTTGCTTAACTTTGCTATCGTTTGAATAAAATGCACAAATATTTTTATATTTACTTTTTGTTGCTGTTGTTTACATTATTAAATCTGCTATAAACAAATTCGCATTAAGTAACAATTTTATTTCTCGATTAAAAATAGCCCAGAACTCAGAAAGTTGTTTTTGGTTTCGATTTGAATATTGAAACAGAATTTGTGTTTCGTTTGGTATTTGTGCCAAGTTAGTTATTGTTGTTGTTGTTGTTGTTGTTGCGGCTGTGGTTGTGGTTGTGGTTGTAGCTTGGTTGTGGTGGTGGTGGTTGTGGTTGTGGTTGATCAGCTTTTACACAGCATTAAACAGCGTGGACAAAATTAACTACATCGATAAGCTTCAATTGCATGTGTGTGCTTGTGTGTATGTATGCATGTGTGTGTGCTTAGTGGTGTTATAAATTAATATGTCGTACAACACAAAATTTGGTTTAATTATTATTCAACTAAAAACATAAACAAGAACTTTGGAACTCAAACAACTTGCTTGGTTAGCGAATTTCCATTTTAGTTGAATTTCTTTTGTGATTGCTCTTCATGGTAAAAAAAGGGTTTTATATTTATATATATACAAATATATAGAGAGAGAGGTGTAAAACTAAAACAAATTTAAGGTAGCGGGGCCATTTGCAAACTGTACAACAATAATTAAAGTATTATGTATGTATATGTGGATATTGATTAAACAAAATTCTTTTGGTTGTCAAACAATTTGTAATTGGAAATAAAAGAGCCATGGTTTATATATTTTCTTATTTATTTTCATTTTTTCATCTGTATTTTCTTTTTGTTTCTAGAATTCTAAAACAAAAGTGGTTCGCTTTATTGTCATCAAAATTTGTCTCACTGTAAAATGTAATAAAATTAATTGTGGGTTAAATTTGTTCATTTTTGGATGATTGTTAAGATTAAGTACACCCTCCTCTTTTGCTTTGTTTGTTTTCAACAATTTAATAATTCATTTTTGTTTATTTTTTTTTTTTAACAATTTTTAATAACACACGAGTCAAAGTAAATTTATAGAAATTTCGTATTTTTGTTTTTTGTGTTTTTGCTCCTAATTAATTTGTGCATAATTTGTTGTAACTGTTGCAACATATGAATACGCATACATAGACCTATGTACATGTATGTATATGTGTGCGTGTGTGTGTGCATACTTATTCTTTGTTGAGCATTTTGTTTTGTTGGCCAAGCTAAAATCGTTCTAGACGAACAACTCAGATATTCAAAACTTTGAATACGATTTCATAATTCATAATTCACAATTCATATTTCATTTCTCATTTCTCATTTGACCTTTGACATTTTTTCTATCATCATTGCATAACATTTTAATACTTAATAAAATAATAAAAAAAAAACCTTGTTAAGCAAATAATGGGCAGAAAAACTCAAAATAAATAAATATAAGGATAAATAAATAAATAATTAACTGTGCAAACATTACGAAGAGAACAATAAGAGGCACATTTAATCAAGTCGGTTGGGTTCGTTGGGCTACGAGAGCTTAAACATGTCTCTGATGAGAGGTATATAGCCATATATACCTATATGTATGTATATATATATAGATAAATAAATATATGTATATATACACATACACATATATATATATATATATCTTGTATGTATTCTTGTAAATTGTAATTGTAAGCGGCAGCAGCATTAAAGGTTAATAACAAACGTTATTGTGCTCTAGGACAGGTAGCAATAGATCGATAGATATATATGTATATTTATAGATAGATAGATAGAGTAGATAAACATAGATAGATAGATTGATAGAGTACTACTTTTGATACAGTTTCACATCTTAATTTGATGGTAGATATGCTAGTAAATGGATGTGCGCACACACAAAATATAATAATAATTATAATAATAATAATAATAATAATAATCAAATAATAAATCAAAAAGGTCAATCAGAATAGAACGGAAAAGGATTTGTCAAAGTATTAATTAATCATTTGATAATTACAGTAGACACTTAATTAATTTCTTAATTTGTTTTTAGGGTTGCTTTTTGATTGTTGTTGTTGTTTTTTATTTCAGGCTGCACAAATTTGTTTAGACTAAATAAGTAGATATAGAGTAGTAGTACTTGATTTGTTTTGTTTTGTATCTGGTTTTGTTTTTGTTTAGGGTTTTTTTTTTTGTAGTTTCTATTTATGTTTTGATTTGTTTTGTTTTTGTTTTTGTTTTTGTTTTAGCATACATCAACAACTACTAGAACGGTACAAGTAGGTATATATCGAAATTGAAATTTCTTATTTACGTAGCATACTTTTGCAGCTGATATTATTACGATTTACGTTCTGCTCGATTCGTTGCAGTTGCAGTTGCAGTTGCAGTTGCTTCGCTTGGCATCTTCTGCCTGTTGTCTGCCTACTGATCTAAATATTTACTCTTTAATCTGTGATATTCACCTCTTGGCAGCGTGGCGCCCGTGCGCGAGAACATCGACTCCATATCGCTGCCCAGGTCCCGGGACATGCTGTGCCGCCAGGGAGCGCCCAGGCCGCTGCTGTTGCTGGCGCTGTTCAGACGACTGTCAACGAGACACACACGGAGAGAGAGAAAGAGAAAGAGAAAGAGAGAGAGAGAGCGAATAGTGTTTAATTGAAATTCACATAAATAAAACGCTTGTGGCATGCGCATGTGTGACATAGCTGACTGTGAGGCATGGCGGACAACGCTTAGCTAAAGGACTTGCACAGTGAATGGGCCAACTTACAGGCAGCACTTGGAGCCAGAGCAATCGATCAACCAATCAACCAAGCCCCTTAGCAAACGTTGTCCGCATCTAGGAGACACAGGCGCGTATGCCAGAAGTTAATAGCTCTATCATAATAGTAAATAGATTGAGGTGATTTGCAGGCAGTTTAGTTTCTGTTCGGCTCAGTAGCTCAGAGAACTCATACTTACACTTGCTTCTTCTCAACCGTCTGAGTATAGCTATAACTGACTTGTGACCTATGCTCGCTACGCGGTTAGTTAGTGGAGCAGATTAGCAAATGAATTGGGGGGTTTAGTATTTCGATAGCAGCATGTAAAGAGTGTATAACAGAGTCGTGGCAATTAACGTGAACTCGCATCGATATGGTATTCGGAATGACCTAATTGCTAGAGCTAGAGCTGCCTCGAGGGACCAGCCACTCACCTGCCGAAGGGGCCGCTCTGACTCCAGAAGGGCCTGTGGCCCTGTGCCTGCCGCGATATGTCTGTTAGCAGGCGACTAGAATGACTGGGAAAGCCGGCTGTCAGGTCGCTGTTGACGTTCATACGATTTGTGAG
Source organism: Drosophila navojoa (assembly GCF_054131105.1). Classification (NCBI taxonomy): domain Eukaryota; kingdom Metazoa; phylum Arthropoda; class Insecta; order Diptera; family Drosophilidae; genus Drosophila; species Drosophila navojoa. Next base: position 28,648,549 of record NC_142890.1, on the reverse strand, counting down.
CGTGCGCACCTAGAATGGGAATACGAAGTGTGAATTGTGCTTCCGTATGCTATATATTGTGGTTTCCACTTACGCGTTGCAACAATGTCGAGAATAGGTTCTCCGCGGTAAGTATCTCAAAGCCATCTTCGTCATCCTCCTCGCCGGAACTCTGTGAATCGTTGTCCTGGCTAATTTTCTTCACGGGCCTCGAGCTCCTACGTAAGGGGAACGTAACAGTTAACTATAACGAGATTCAGTGGGCTTCGCTTACCTCAATCTGTGCGGGGTAAAGAGCGAATCCTCGTCGGCGCCATCACGGGTTATCGATGCTGTGCGCATCTTCTGGAATGGCGAACTCTCATCAAAGGCCGTCTCGCTGAGCAGTGATCTGCGAAGAAGGTTTCAAGGTTCAATAGAGGTTCAATGCTCTGCCTGCCGCGGCTTACCCAATCCGATGCGCTGGACGCAGTCGACTGAAAGTCGAGCGACTGGAGGTGGTTGTTTGACCGGACTCGGACGGCTCAATGCTGCGCTCGCGAGGCGTGATGAAGCCACCGCCCTCCACGGCAATGGGTATAATGAATTCGCGTGGACTCTTCTTAATGGGCTGCGAGATGCCCGGCCCGCCAGTCACAGTCGACTGGGACAGGGTGGCGGTTGACTCCGCCTCGGATTCAGCAGTGGATTGACGTGACAACGAGCCAGAGCTGCAAGGATTTACAGTGCTTAGCGACATTGGGAATAAGGCTCTCCGCCCTCTCCAGACTTACCGTGTTGTGGTGTTGGAGTTGGTGCGTCCGTAGGCCTGTTGCGTCGGTGGCCGCTGTATGGTGATGATGTGCTCCTTGGGCTCCAGACTGGTGGCGCGCGACTGCAGCGTGGTCTTGATGGGGCTGTACGGCATGGGGCCCTCGCGTGGCGGCGCGCTGCGCAGGTCGGCCACTGGGTGCTGCATCTCGGTGCTGAAGCGCATCGCCGGCTGCGGGTGCTCTGGCACGCGCGGCTTGATGTCCAGCTGCACCTCGGATTTGGCATTGATTTTGCGACGCGGCAACGTCGCCGACTTGAGCGTAATGGAGGCGGTCGATGTTTTCACGGCGCCGCCCGCTGACGCATCTCCGCCCGGCGAGGCTACGCATATGCAATAATAAGGATATTCAGTGATTAGTCGAGTGGTTTTATTGCCAACAAGATGGGAACATGAACGGTTAAGTAAATAAGCATAGAAGTAATTAAAGGCCAAACAAATTTGGGGGTAAGTGTGCGTGTGTGTGTGTGTGTGTGTGTGTTCGCAAGCTAAGTGTTGAGAGTTAAGTTGAAGCAGCAGCAGCAGCAGCAGCAGCTAAGCAACTACAGATACAGATACGAATAAGCACTAACAACAACGAGCAACGAGCAACGAGCAACAAGAACAAGAACAAGAACAACAATATCAACATGAACAGCAACAGATCTACAAAACAGAGCAGAGATACAGAAGTAGCATTGGATTGGTTGTGAGTTCCATTTGTGGGCGAAAGGAAGGCAGAGTGAGAGCAACAACACAGAGAACGCAACACCGACTACGGCAACAGGTACCGTCCACATTAATTGAGAGAAACTACGGATACTACAACAACGGAGGAACAACACACACAACAGAGCGATTTGTGGCTGGCTGAGATCTGGCATCGATTGCCCGATATCCAGCCCCAATGCGTCTGTCTGCTAAGGGAACGCAACGGATTCGGTTGACGGCAGGGCAGGCGGGCGGTCAGGCGGTCAGGCAGGTGGGCAGTTGGGCAGTTGGGCAGTTGGGCGTCGCGTGGCACAGTGGAGCCGCTGCCAAGACTTACATTTCAGCCACACAGCCGCAGGCAAGGCAGATGTATTGAGAGTGTCTTGAGCTTGATTATGAAATGGTCTCGTACGCGAGCTGACATTGTAATTGATAATTGGCATCGGATTGTTGGGGTAGTAGTAGTTGTTGTTGTTGTTGTTGTGGTTGTTGCCGCTATTGTTGCTGCTGCCGACTTGAACGTGGCCATGGCTGGGGGCATACAGCGGCGAGGGCGGTGGCGTGAACAGAGCGCTGCTTGTCGATCGTAGGTGTTGCTGCTGCTGCTGCTGAGCCTCCTGGCACTTCTGCTGGTACTGCTGCTGCATCTGCCGAAAGGGACTGCTGGTGGGCAGCGGCTGGAATATGCTCGCCGTGCTGCATGCAATCGGCGGCTGCCATATGGCCGCTCGCTGTGGCGCCACCGTCACTCCAGGCACGCCGCCAGAGAAGAGGCGCTGCTGCAATGTTTGCTTGGCAGCTGCCAAAGCGTTGGCTGGACTGTTGTAGCTGTTGTTGTTGTTGTTGTTGTTGATGTTGCTGCCTATGAAATTGCCGGCACTCTCAGTGCGCATCGATATCGGCAGCATTGCACCGCCCCCAACACCGCCGCTGCCGAAGCCATTGCCCATGCCTAATAATGCTGTTGGCCGGCGTATCACTAAAATTAAGATGATTCAATGATTATGATGAGAATGTGTGTGTGCATGTATGTGTGTTTTGTGACGCGCACCACAGAGTAAAAGACAGTGAAAGAGAGAGAGAGCGAGAGAGAGAGAGAGAGAGAAGAGGAGAAAGACAATGGTCAGAGAGTGACATGTGCTCTGTGTTTACTTTGGGTCCATGAACTGTTTGGCATGAGTAAGCGAGATGCATTCGGACTCGATTCAACTTATAATTAGGAGTGTGCCAGAGTATATTCCAAAAGCCAAATGTAATCCATGCAGCACGCTGCTGGCAAAACGTATTACATACACAACAACAGGGGAGAAAGTTATGTAAATATTGGAAATACAAGACGCATTAAACTGAAAGCTGAAAGCACAAGTCTCAACCAGCTGGCAGATAAGAATGGGCATTATCTCAGTCGAAAGCTATTGTTTTTCTTTCTTTTTTCAAGTAGTATCAGATTGAACAATGAGATTAGTTTTCAATGGATCACGAATACTAATTACTGAAAATTTGTTGGAAAATAAATTTGAGATCTCAGAAGAACTTCGAATTGAACTGATAATTTCTAGACTATATATTATATCTACAGCTGTATGAAGATGGAGCAATGGAGCTAACTATTCTATTCCCAATACTCGACATATTTTTATAAACATCTGTAACTCGACTGAGCAATAAATATAGAACTAGATAATAATAATAATAGATTATAAAAACTTAATGTACATTTAAGTCACATCAAAACAGGTTTGGTTATAGTCTGACTATACCTTAAGAAGCTAGCTATATCTGAATAGTCAATAATGAACTCTATTATATTCTTTAAGTATAAATAAAACTGAAAACTTTGAAAACATATTTTGAACAAGAGTATTCAATTCTTTATGTATAATGAGAGAAGAGATACGAAAGTAGGTAATATAAGGTACTTCTGACATTTACAAAGATGAGATTCAATAATAATAATATTTATAAACCTATGCAGAATATATTTCTATCGAAACAAAACATCGACATATTGCATATTTATATGTGAATCCTATATTCCTTTCGCTCAACTGCCTCGCCGTAAGACTTGTGCCAGATGCTATTGCTTGGTAATAGATATGTGTATATAGATAGATAGAAGTGCTGGTAGTCAACTCGAAAGCGCTGCGGGCTTAGCTTAAATTATCATCATTAGATAGTATCGCATGTGGGCATGCAGTCTCAGTGGCCACTCACCTGGCTGTATGGCGTTTCCGATTATGGCGCGCGCATTCTTCAACTTACGCTCGCGCTCCTCGGCCGTCGGCTCGCTGACGCCAATTGTCTCGGTCTGGGCGCAGAGCTGGTCCAGCTCCTTGTTGGACTCGTTCTGCGCCTGTCGCAGCAGCGCAATCGAGTTCTCCATGGAGCGGCGCGCCTCTTCCAGCGATATCGAGGCCACCGAGTTCTTCGAGTCGCTGCCCTCCAGAGCGCCGCTCGCCGCCGGCGAAGCTGGCGGTGTGCCCAAGGCCTCCTGCGCCTCGGCCTCTTGAGCCGCAGCCGCAGCCGCAGCGGCGGCCACCTGCTCCTGAGCGCGCCGCTCGCCAGGCGTGGGCCCGGACATTGGCGTCGGATTTGTGGCCTTGCGCTCGAACTCCTTTTTAAAGCTGCCCACACTCACGCCGGGTATGCTCAGCTTCTTGGGCTTTTCCGGCGCCACAGTCACCGGCGGCGGCTGAAACTTCTCGGCTGTTTCCAGAATGCGCGACTTGCGGCGCTCCGCATTGAACTTGTTGAGTGTGGACTCGTCCTGCAGGCTGCACTTGCGCACGAATGGCGCGGCCGGCGGCTGGGTCTGTGGAGCGGCGTTGCCGCTGGGCGTGGCCTTGCCGGTGGCACTCTCGTTGATGGCATTCACCAGGTCGGCGGTCTTGTGTTTGTTCACAAACTTCTTAATCACTTTGGTGGCGTCCTTCTCCTCGGGTGCTTCCACTACAGCATCCAGTTTGGCACGTGTTGGCTGTCGCGGCACAGCCGTGGCGGGCGGAGCGGCGGGCTCTCCAATGAGCTGCTCGCACAGATTGCCAACCTTCTGCATGTCCTGCGGGGAGTAGCCGGGCGCCGTGCTCGACGCTGGCTGCTCCTCGGCGGGGGGCGCAACGTTCTCAGTCTCCATGGGCTGGGGCGCCGTCAAGGGTGGGGTGGCTTGGGCGAGCGGTGCTGTGGGCGTTGGTGGTGCGAGCGATGGCACTGTTGCTTCGCTGATGACGAACGAGCTGTTGGCCGGCTTCTCCTTCTTCTTGGCCGTGGTGCCAGCGGCGTTCTCCGTAGACACCGTCGGCTGCAGCTTGCGCTTGGCCTGCACCGGGCTCTGGGCGGGTGTGATGGTGCGTGTGGGTGATGGCATGAGAGCAGCCTCGCCGCCAGCTAGGAAAGCGTGGAAAGAGGAGAGATCGAAAGAGAGAGAGAGTGAAAGGGAGGCGTGGTTTAATGAGAGTGGTTAAATGGATTTGATTTCAAGTTGTTTAGTGCACTTGAGTGTGTGATCCGTTTCGATCGTTAGGCGGGCCAAGGAGTGGGAGCAGGTAGACCGCATGAGCAGCAGTTAGTCGGGTGGTGGGCAGGACACATTGTCGTGTATGCCAAGTTAGTTCACAGCACTTTACAATATACATATATACAAAATTGTGTGCGGAGGAGCTCTAGGGTCTTATGGTCTTTACAAGCATGACACGTATTTCACATTCGATGTGCACCAACTCACCAGCAACCATGTCCAGGATGCGACGCTCTGCCTCCGTGCTGGGCGCCCCCATATCACGTATGGAGCCCACTGAGTGCGAGCGTTGAACGCGCTCATTGCCGGCTCCCTTGGCGGCAGCTGCTGCGGCCGCTGAGCTCTCTGCGGATGGCACGACCAGTTGGTCCGCTGTTATGGCAGCCGGTGTCAGCGACAGCAGAACGTCGAGACGCACTGGCGTCTGGTTCGCCAAATCCTCGGCCAAATCCAGACATGACACATTGTCGTTCTCGTTCACCCACCAATGCGAGCATATCTGCTCGATGGTGGCCCGCTTCTGCGGACTAACCGTCAGCATGTCCCGAATGAGCGAGGATGCACGCACAGGCTGTCGCGGCTCATAGTAGTCGCCCTGGCTGATCTGTTTCACTAGCTTCTTAAAGTTTGAGCCATCAAACGGCATGGAGCCGTAGACTAGAGTATAGAGCAGTACGCCCAGGGACCAGCAGTCCACCTCCGGTCCCTGATACGGTGTGCCCTCCACGATTTCGGGCGAGGCATACAACGGTGAGCCGCAGAAGGTGCCCAGCAGGCGTTGATCGTCGAAAACATTAGACAGACCAAAGTCGGCAATCTGGTAAAGAATCAACAGAGAGAGGAGAGAGAGAGAGAGAGAGAGAGAGAGGTGAGTGATTGATTGATTAAGAGAGAGAGAGAGAAAAAGAGAAAATGTAGATAGATAGAGAACCAAACATAGAGAGAGAGAGAGGGAATGAAAGAGAGAGTGAGGAGGAAAGAGAGAGAGCGAATAGATATAGAGAGAAAAGGAAAGAAGGACGGAAGGAGAAAACAAACAAAATAAAGAAAGGGAGAGAGATAGAACGAGGGAGTCATAAAATCATTATTCACATCTCTTAATGTGTACAGAAATAACACTAATGTATATCTAATGGGAGCTTTGAAATCATTATTATCAATTTTTCATTTACAACCTTAAGTCGTAATATATTTTGTTCAAATAACGATAGCTTAAACTTTCAAAATTTCGATACATTATTACTTTACAACTTTGATTCCTAATAAAGTTTTTTATACACAGTCAAGTCCAGATAATTGGAAAGGGCAAGGGTATAGTTGTTTCGATTTACTCAGAAATTCAAATCAACGAGAGCAATCGATAACGAATTTTTTTCAAGGGGATAGAATTATTTTCGATTTATCGCAATTTTCGATTAAGCAGGATTCAAATTATCGAGACTCGACTGTAAGTATCAGTGTATCTTCTGTACAATTTGATCAATTTCTGTAGTCTATATTCTATATATCAAGGAGGTATTGAGCAATAAAATCTGAAAATTTTTTTTAAAGAGGACATCCGATTCCTTATTCCCTTATATAATATAGTTAAAAGATCTTTACTCTACCTTTGCATTGCCGTGCTCGTCCAGCAATATATTTTCCAGCTTCAAATCGCGATGGCAAATTTTGTGTTTGTGACAATAGTAGACGGCCGTAGCCACCTGACGGAAGATGCGGCGCGCCTCCTCCTCGCTAAGCACCTTACGTTCGGACAGATAGTCGTATAGCTCACCGCCAGCGGCAAACTCCATGACTAGCACCATTTTCTCGCGGTTCTCGAATACTGCAAGAGAGTAATTACAGAATGAGCTTGGGCAACTCAATGGGAGTAGACGAAGCGCGTACCTTCGTAGATGTGTATTATGTTGGGATGCTGCACTGAGCTCATGATTTGCACCTCCCGTCGAATGCGCACCAGGTCCGCCTCCGCTTCAATCTTGCACTTCTTGATGGTTTTAATTGCCACCTCCTGGCCCGTTTCCTTATTAATACCAAGCTGTACCTTGCCGTAAGTGCCCTGACCTAATTTCTTAATAATATCAAATCTGCAAGCGAGTCGAGAGTTAGTCGAGGGCAATACGAATTGGGACGGTCACGGGACTTACCTTTGTCGCAGCTTTTTGCGATGATTGTTCATTTTGACATTCCCCGTATGGGCGATGCTGCTCATAATATTGTCTATTTGATCCTGTGGTATGCCCGACCGATGTGCCATGCTGTTTGCGCCCGCATCCAGACCAGCCGCGGCGGCGTCAGCAGTGCTCGCCGCCGTCCCATTGGGCGTAGAGTCGGGTTTGCTTATCACCATGGCTATGACTGTGGTGGTGGGTGTGGTTGTGGTTGTGGTGGTTGTGGTGGTGGTGGTGGTGGTGCCTGTGTCTGTTGTCGAGGCCAATTACTGCAAAGAGGATACAGGGAAAGGATGCACGTTAGTAAATAGTTCACTAGCACCAAAAGCAAATATGCACACACACATACGCAGACCATGGCACTCATCCATCAAACGTTCAATCAAATGGGCAATCAATTAATTATCCACGATGCGCGACAGCCACTCGTCGCACTGCTGACGACCCAGCCCAAGATGAAACCAGTGCAGTGCCTCCGAGGCGATGCAAAGCTTTTCAGGGCCGTTCAAGATCCACACTCGACCTACATACATAGTTCGTAATTATGCTCACAGCAGGCAACAAAATGTGCCGTGCCACCGAGCACATTTCTAATATGCTTAAAGTTCAAGTATTTGGGATTATACGAATCAGAATTTATATATATGAATTGTAGTCTGACAAATTAAATCCCACATAAAAAAGGGGAGAACAATTAAAAATTCTCTATGTCTATAAAGTTACAATGTAAAACATCTAAAATATAATAAAGGCTTAGGTAAAATAAAGAGGAAACTCTATGAACTATAATATAACTATAGTATAATGGTTTTGTGGAAAGTATGTAACGGGCAGAAGAAAACATAGAGTATACATATATGTATATTCTTCTCAGGACGAAGAGCTGAGTTGATATAGCCCTGTCCATCTGTCCTAAATTTCCCAAGTTCCCGTAAACTTATTGTCATGTTCGTATTCACTTATAGTAAACTTTACAAAATTGCATATATTACTGTTTTCTGAGGCCGTGAATGATCTTTGCGCTTTCAATTTAAGCAAAATTTTGTCATCAAAAAAAAAAAAAAATAATAATAATATTTTAAAGATTACGAAGAACTTTTTAATAAATTTAAGAAATATTAGTGTAATTAAAATGTGTTTATTATTTGTAGATATGTATATAGATATAGACAAAGAAATTCTATGAAATATTATTATTTTTTGCGCATTTCTTTACTCTTCAATACGCCTAAGAATAAATTCAACAAAATATTTTATTATTAGTTATATTATTTTTCGAATGGTCCTTTATCTCGCTCTTTCGACTCATGTTTTAATAATCAAAATACACAACCTATTACAGTTTCCTCTACGGCGATATCTTAGTTGAATGCTTAACAAATTGCCTTGCTTTGGGTAAATACAAATTTAAATTATGAATTTAATAGTTGCTTGAGGCCAAGATTCAAACAAATAGCTGCGAGATGTAAATAAATTTACGGGCTTGATTTCGGTTACATGGAAGTGTCACTTGAGAACATTAGCGCCATTCGGATAAGATTACGCTTCAGATAAGCTTTGGCTTAACGAGCGACACCCCGAAAAGTCAGAGCGTCGCTTAAGGAACATTTATGCAGCTTTAGTGTCATGCCCAGAAGAACCACGCCCACGCTCACTAAACTATGCTGCGTGCCAGTTTGTCTGGCCTTTGTCCTCTGTCATGAGGCAGTCTAGGAGCGAGGGGGCGTGGGCGTGGCATGTCAGAGTCCAAGTCAAGTGGCTGACTTGCAGTGGACGCCAGAATCGGTATCGCCCTGATTGCCCCCATTGTCTGTTGTCACAGATTCCAGCTAACTTATCTATCAGAGCGATGTGCATGAGCGCAGCTATTAGATACAAGCACTGTGATGTATATGAATGCAGCGGTATTTGCAATGTGAATCCAAACGCTTGACTGTGACAGTTATGAGTTGAGCCACAGTGGCTGCCAGCAAGAGATCGACATGCACGCTCGTTGGCAATGCTCCAATTATAAATGTGCATTTGATGGCCACTAAATTAGAGTGTAACCACAGCAAACGAATACAAAACACAAAAATAATAAACTCGTTAGTCTGCTGAGCGCCGTTAGTCTCTTCGACTAGGAACTACCCTGGCCCCTTATACATGTATGATATATATTTCTTTCAAAGATTTCTATTCTGCATTAAATTATTTCACTATTTCATACGGAATGCATAGCAAAAATGTGTCTTATCATAGTAGAGGGACTATTTATGTTTAATTTAGTATAAATACCTCAAATAAAGTAAATAAAAGCAATTAATTTCCAACTTAAGATATCACTTTTTATCAATATCAAAGACAAACTGTAAAGCGAAAGATTAAAAGCCTTTGGTGAGTAAGGAAATGCGATTGGAGTAATCTTCTTTAGTATGTCACATGCGTGAGCACAAATCAATTATACCCCCTTTGTTTATAGGAAACAACAGCAGCACACTGTACAGTGAAGCATAACTCAGTAAGCATAACAAGGGGCACGCCAGGCAGTCGTAAAGACGTCCGAAACACTTTGCAGTTCCCTCAGAAGCCATGTGCATTGCCTGGCACGAGGCACGAGGCACCCACAGGCACACATATATACGCCAGCGCACAAATGCACTGATATAGCGTATAATACGGGGTTTATCTTTGAGATAGTGGCACATGCATTACAAATGCGTTGGGGGCGCGTGCTCGACGGGAATAAATAAATTAATCTTGGCACGCAATTGTATTAACGTCCATCTATCTTCGGTCATCTGGGGCTCTTTAAGCGGCTGTGCGGTGCAACGAACAGTTTTTAAAGTGCGCTGAACTCGCTTCGTTCATTTTCACTTCAGGCAATTCAATTTGTGTATCTGCAAGATACAATAACAATGCAGCGGCGTCCAGTGTGCTGCTGCTGCTGCTGCTGTTGTTGTTGTTGCTACTTCGCCTTTTATTTTTTGGCACACAGAACTCAGCACATGTCATTGAGCAGATAGCGGAACAACTAACTACGTGCCAAGCAGCGGGCGCACCGACAACAGGCCGGACGGACTAATGGACTGACAGACAGACAGACAGACAGCCAGCCAGCCAGCAGAGATAAACACGAGCAAGCAGCCCCAGCCCCAGCCCCAGTCCGTCCCAGCCTCATCTCATCTCTTCGCAAAGTTGCTTAAATATCTGCGCTTGCTTTTCCGTCAGTTTGGAATTTCTTGCATCGTTGTCGTTTACGTCAAGGGAAAATATTTTCCTTGTTTTCTTTTTTTGGACTGCGCTGCCGGTATGCCTGCCTCACAGCAGGAGCAGGAACGCCAGCAGCAGCAGCAACGAGAACTATGACAATACGAATTATTACAGGCGTCCAAATAAATATGCAAATGAAATGTTGTATCTGGGTCAAGTGAAGCGCAACATTCGCCAATGTACGAGCTTACTTTTTCGTTGAGCTAGTATACAAAATTCCTTATACTCTGCTGATTCTCCACCCACTCAATTGGCATTGCCACATGCAGACACAGAGAGAGAGAGAGAGAGATAAAACCACAGACGTTTCCTTTGTGCGCTGATGAGCACATCAATCCAAGCGAGAAATGTCCCCATATACAAATACATATATAAATTTATATGAAATCGCATAAATTAATCAAGGACCAAAAGCCGTCGTTAAAAAGTTTGTGGTCGCTCTCGATGGTCTGCGCAGATAAATCAATTCCATCATATAATTGAATTGAAGCTCTGCCGAATTATTTATTTGTGTTTTGTATGCATGAACGAATCGGGTTATCAATATGAAACGAATGCGACTTTGACTGGGCACTTTAAATTTAATTTGCCAAATTATGGCCAGAGCTAATCAACAGACGAATGTGATTAGCGTTAGCCAAGAGAAGTTTTCACAGAAACCGAAACAGAAACAGGGTATATCAGCGCCGACAACTGCAGAAAGTTCCACTCGCGCCTGGTGAAATCATTTACAATATATAAACAGACATTTTGGAATCACTTTTATACACATACATACATAAACACATGTATATATGCAAATACAGTTCTTTTTTTTTCGATTAATAAATGAAATGTCTCTTGCGACAATTAAACCAAACAACTGGCAATTTTGTATGTCAATAAGTCAAAATATCTTGGCCTCGACTGGACGTTCAATGTACGCATAATAAACCAAATAAACACAGACATTAATTGTGTTAAATAAATCAAGCAATTTATTGTTATTATTATTTTGGCACTGTCCAAGCGCGTTGCAAAACACGCTAAGAATTTCTATTTTCACTTGGATGAAAGCAGAAGCGAAGGATTCGTATGGAACTGAATTAAAAATACCTTAAGAAAAACTCTGATGCCTAACGAAATTAAAGTGAGCAAAAAAAAATGTATATACTATATGTATATAAATATGAAATATAACAAAGAGAAAATAATAAAATAAATATAAAATATGTTTGCCCGCTGGCTAAAAAGAAAAACAACAAAAAAGACCAAAAACAAATAAAATAGCGAAAAGAGGAAGCAGAACGGGCAAGATATGTCAAGCATTTCCTTTCCTTGCACTAAAGTTGGCGCACCAACACACACACACACACAACACACACATACATACACCCACAATTGACGTGAAATAAGCGGCTGCTATATGCTGAAAAAAGTTTTTCTAGCCCTGAGTGAAACAGCAACAACAACAGCGCCATCATCCGCCTCTATATGTGCGTGTGTGTGTGTGGGCTTATGCTGGTGTTGGTGTGTTCGGAAAACAAGAATTTTACGCTCCGCTCTTTATGCCGGTGCAAAAACTGCTATGAGCGAAATTTTCATTTTGAGTGCACTGTATCGCTCTTGTCGGCATTTGTATACCCTGTGAAAGGGCAAAAATATACCCAATATACCCTCTTGTAATTTCGTTTGTCACAGATGTGAAAGGAATATTTAAGTTCATTGCAGATGATTTTAAAACTCACATCCAATTTGATTTACACTTTGTTAAACACACTATATACTCGGTTATTATAAGCAATCAACAATTTCTGTTTAATATTTAGTGAAATATAAATTTTTATTACTTAGCTCTTTTCGGCAGCACGTCAAGTAGAAAATCAGAAATCAAAAGGCTTAAAAGTGTGACCATAATATATTTTGACATAGTCGACAGTGTTGTGAAACGATATTTTAATTTGCTGTTGGCATATTCCCACACACTTTAGCCATGATAGCAGCTAGCTTTTCAGCATTTCAAATGCTAGTGACATAATTTGGAGAAACCCTTCTATGTCATATTATTGTACTTTACAAGAAAATAAAAAAAAATTTTAGATTTATATTATTGAGGGAAAGGAACTCAGGTATATGTATGTATTTATATATATATATATTTATGTAAATTCACAGAATAAGTTGAATATATTTTATAGTATATATTCCTACTGTAATTATTATGAACATTCTTCAACACTTGATATTGAATTTTAGGAGCACGTAGACTTGGATTTGTGAGAATAGGATTTTATCTATGTAGCTCTTCCTACCTTCGCTTATTGCATTAAGACAAGGAATCAAGGATTGCCCAATTTAAACCAAGAGTGAGCAGTATTATATTTGTTATTCGATTTCGAGTACATGAAAAGGAACTGGAGTAGCAATATTTTAGACCCAAGCAAAGTACACACAAATCTCTAAACCTCAACTCAGTCCTACGAGTTCTTAAACATATAAGGCCAACCTTACTGGCTACTTACTATAGAAAAGTGATCTTCAACTTGTTTTACTCAATTTAAAGTCTCACCCCACTTTTTTTTAACTTTTATATTATGGAGTAAGCCATCTGGCTCCTTCCAAATCACAATAAACTTGAAGACTATCAGGATTAGTTTCGGCCTACAATCGATTAAAATTAAGAGAATATATAAAATATACATATATGCAAATATATAACTACAAACTCTATTCTATCTATCTATATTTCTATATATTCACTCAAGATATAGGATATCTTGCAGTTTGCCATCGATTCAATTAAGTGCAGTTGCTTGTTTCTGCCTGATGTTTTCGTGCTTTTGTTGTTGTTTGCAATTTGAATTTTTAATGTGTGCGTTTTATAGTTTCGCGTTGGATTTCCACTTCAATTATGAGCTGTTTAGTGAGAAGTTGCAAATGAGGCTGGCTGGCTGGCATATGGGGCGGGAGCAGTTGCAGTGTTGGATAATAATCGCATTGTGTGCTTGATTTTGGCTATAATAGTTGGTCGCCCTTGCTGAGAATTGCATGCGCTCTCCACGTCTTTACTATGCCTCCAACTCGCTCTCAATTTCATTATTTTTGTAGCCGCAGCCGTAGCCGCAGCCGTAGACGTAGACGTCGCCGTAGCCGTAGCTGTCTATGCCATTGCCATCGTCGCCTTTTGTTTGACACTTGAGTTGTGACATTGTTGCCATTGCCATTATTGTTGTTGTTGCATTTGTTGTTGTTGCTCTCGGTGCAGTTGTTATTCGTCTTGCTGTCCACGGATATTGCATTTGGCAGTCGGTTGACAAATAAATGTTGGGCCTAATTGCCATTTTGAGAATGTTTGAACAGCAGAGGAGGGTTCAGCATTGCCTGCACTGTCAGCGACGGCTAAAAGGCACTTTATAATGTATATGGAGGACAAACAATGCAGCACATTCAATTAGTCTAAGATTAATCTAATGCTGGTCACAGGAAATGGGCTCAAGAACAAAGTTAATATTCAGAAATTATCCACAAACATTGTTCTATTCATTGAGCCAACTACTATTGAATAATTTGTAATTAGGCCTGCATGACTTTGCAGCGAACAATGCAAATCAATAGCAAAATTCAGCATTTCCTGCAGATTTTGAGGACGAACATTGCGTATACATAATGCGAACAAAGGCGATTTATGCTTATCCAAATCGAACAAAGAAATATCGAATGATCATGCAGATTGCCTTTTCGTCTACTCAATCTATGTTGCACAAATTCTCAACTTTTTGGTAATTTGCACATTTTCTAAACAAGATACGGAAATGTTAGTTTCAATGCAGCCAAAGGCGGAAAAATGTATGTGTGTGTGTGCGCACAGTATTTGTGTAGAAGACCATCGACAGCGACGTCGTCTGTATTTAAAATCTCGTATCTCGTAAATGAGAAAAAATTAAAAGAAATTTTTAAAAATAACTTTCAGCTAACACGCAAGAGGAATTTTTATTCGAGCAGCAGACCCGACCAGCTACGAAAAGTAAAAGCGCCAGCGACAAAAACAAACCCAACTAAATAGCACACGAACGAGGAAGCAACTTCGCTCATCTCTCGAAGAATCAGGCTGGGGAGATGATGCTCGGGATAATGCCATGGTACATAGATACACACACACACACACACACACTCATACAGCACATAGATGAAGATCCCTGTTGTCTGCGAACTTCATTATATAGACACGTACATACGCACATACATACATAGATAATTAGATACGCTATGCACTTTTCATAGGCATGTAAATATTTACCTCGAAGGTGTATTTCTTTGCAGTTTGATTTTTTTTCGCGCTGTTGCCTGCAGTTTTCATGACCAGCACACCTACACACACTCACACACACGCACGCACACGGTTACACACAGATATGAATACGGATCGCACAACGTCAATTTTCACATTTCTCCTTTTTGTCAAACATTTCAGAGAATTCTTCACTTAAATATTTCTCCATATATAGTATAAGACTTATGTGTATGCGCCTATATATACCATGGGCTATATTCCGAATAGTATATGTATCTCATTAGATATACATATATGTATATTATATATTTGTATATATTTCGCGCACTGGTCTTTGGGCCGCCGTTGTCGTTTTGCCACCTTACTCGCGTTGCTCTATCCGGTCGACTGGCTGCAGCTCTGAAAATTTTCCTCGATTTTCCCCAAATACTGAACATGTTGAATTTCGCTCCTGCTACCCAATGCTGTTGCGGCATTGTTATCCTAAAAATAAACCCCTACATACATCTCTCTCTCTCTCGCTCTCTCTCTTTCTTTGTCTCTATCGGATCTCTCTCGGATTTTCGCTCGCTCTCTCCGTTTCTCCTTCTATCGCACCCGATCTCTCATTTGTGTGTGGTGCGTTCTGCTCACGTGCGTCAGGGAGATCCGAAGCTTGGAGCGAGGCGCGTGCCACAGCGCGATGTGTGAAACGATCGCATGGAGATCATGATCGTGCATATAGATTGGATGTGGTGTGCCTATAAGCGGGGCGAGTGCGTTCTATGCATGCGTAGTACATACACATGAGCGTAGTACATATAGGTGTACATACATATATGTAAGTATATAATAGTGCACTCTATAAACATTAAGGGTGTCTAAGGCATGTACAGATAAAAGAGAGTAAGAGAAAGAGAGAGAGAGAGAGAGACTATAAGGCGAGCACCAAATGGGCGATTGATTTATTTTGATATAATTTGCTTAATGCCGCACACAGATCAGCATTGCGACTATATATATTTATAAATACATACGTATGTGTATATACATGTTGGTAAATATTGCCGCCGGCACACTCAAGGGTCATGCGTGTGTGTGTGAGAGAGAGAGAGAAATTGTGTATGTATATGAGAAGAATCTTTAATATGCAGCCACAAAAACTTCTTAGAAAATACAAAATAGGCAAATTGATTGCCGGTCAATTAACTTAAAATTAAATTTGACGATTTATTAATTAGAGCTAAGAGATCTACTCATTCGGCTCTTGACTTGATATATATCAAATATCCACTTTGGCTTTATCTATATATACTTTATATACATATGTATATTCGATAGATTATTCTGTATTCGTCTTTTAAACTAAGTTCTTGCCTAAAAAGAATGAACGACACTAATCCGTAAATATTTCGTATAAGACAACAAAAACAAACAATTACCTAAATCATTTATTGGTTTATAGGGGGTTTTCTTTTTCGCATAGGCATTTTAATTATATTGAAAATAAAGAAAGTTAAGCTTTTTATAATCAAAGCACGTAAGTTTATTTTTTGGTTGGCTGACATGTGATCGATGGCTGTGCCTTAAGAGACTTATAACAAATTAGCTATAGAATTGATTAATTGTTTTCATCAACTTTTCAATGACTTTTTCGCCCAACACAGACTGATAGGAATCCAACGGGGCGGTGCCCTTGTGGTTATGGGTGCAAGAGAACAAGGAAGTTCATGCACGAGCATAAATTCATATTTTCATGTTTACCCAGGGATGTGCGAATTAAGCAATATTGAATTGATTGTCGTACAATATTCGAGCTTATTCTTCATGCTGACAACAAGCCAATGCATTGTGTATGGAATACTGAGTATCCCAGTGAGTTTACTTAGTCACAATTCGTCGAATAAGTGAGAATCAAGCCAATGACACCGGAGTGTGCCTCTGTGATGTGTAATGTATACGTACATACATATGTATGTATGTAAGTGATTTAATATACACATGAATGATTTACAAAAATATTATTGGAAACTCATTGAAATGGTTATTCATAACGGAGCTGTAAGCCATAAATAGCTTGAATCATTTTTTTGCATTTAAATGTGCATTGGCCGTTTTCCTCATTTATGGGAAAAACTCTAAGCTAATAAGACATGAATACAATAAATAAATTAAATTAATATGAATTAAAAAAAATAAATTATAAATACAATGAATGTAATTAAATAAATACAATAATAATAATAAATTTTAAAAAATATAGAAATACATACATATATGTATATAATTGATAAATACTTTTATATATGTATATATAAGGCTCCCAATTTACATTTTCTTTAAATATTGGCTGACTGAAAATTATTAAAATACAACCTTGTAACTGAGCACAAGAGTCAAGTATTCTAGCACTTAGACAGGCATAATTCATATAGTATATAGCTAAAGTATAATTTACCGGCCAACTGGTGCACATCCAATCCACAGAGTGGAGAAATCATTTATATTTAAATAAAAAGTTGATATGTTTTAAGTCGTTGCCTTCAAAACTCATTTCACTGAATTTGAATTAATCCTATACATATGTACATCTATAAGCATATGCCTAATAACGGCTTCTCGATAGACTCCAGGTGTAAGCAACCACACTAAATCGGATTACTCACGATTCTGTGCATTGACAAGTGAAATAACTGCAAGTCTTACGCATGCCAGCTGCTGCACAAAATGAATCTGAGCTAAGCAAATGCAGAGGGCACAGCATAACGCACGTAATACCATTCTTTAGTCTCTGCTGGCAGGCAGACACCCAAATTCCTTCTACTATTTATCAGGCAAACAACTGGGCATTACTCAATGCTTCATATCTCCAGCTGTGTGACCTCGGGCCAGTCTACGAAAGGAGCCCGAAGCCGGGCAACATTAATCAGCAAAGTCAATCTTGTAAGCGCATACCAAAGACCCCTGTGCGAGAGAGAGAGTGTGCGTGTGTGTGTGGTATTTTCCCTATTTGTGAGCACAGCTGAAATGCTTTCAAGTAGTTCGCCGTGCTTGGATACTTATTTTGTGTGGCTCACATTTGCATATGCAAAAGTGTGGAAAATATTTCAAAGCTTATCAACGCTGGGCAAACACAGCATGATGATCATCATGATCAGGGCAATAATGATGATTGCGCATGCATGTGGTGGCAGCAGCAAGGCCAATAGCATAGCTGAAATGCATTATAGGTATGCATAGCCTGTTAAATGCCTCCTCAAGCATTAAATATTACATTATGCCAAGTTTATCACCTTTTAGTGGAAGCTAGCGCAAATATTTGCCAGGCAGCCTGCCAAGAATCAGCCGTCGACTATTTATCAAGTGCGCCAGGCAGACACCGGCGACGGCGACGACGACGACGACGACGACGCCTGGGCTGTCTGGCTGTGGCCCACTTCCGCTTCAGAGCGGTGAGCCTAGCAGGAAGCGCTGCAGAAATGGAGCACGGAATCGAATCGCTGCTTAGACGACGTATGTATGTATGTGTGTGTGTGACCGTAATTGGGGCCAGGGCACTAAGTCAACCTTAACGGCATAAAGTGAGCTTATATAATTTCCGCACGCCTTTTGCCTTTTGCCTTCTGCCTGTCAGCGGCCTGACTCTATATCAAATTCAAGCACACGCACGCCCACAAGCTCACACACACACACACACAGGTGTATATATGTATATATAACATAGTTACATGTGTAATGTATTTTTAAGAATGACCCACAGACCGATCGACCTACTTCTAGCCACGCCCACATATTCGCCTGTGCAGCAGCGAAAAGGCCGTTAAGCTAAAACAAAGGAAAGCGCACAGTTGCATGACTACAACAACAACAACAGCAACAACAACAATATGGGGGTTGCCGTGCACCCACTGTGACGTGCACGCCAACGAATGGCCCCAAAAATAAACGCGACTTTTGCTGGAATTTTGCGCCAGCGACAACCGGAAATGTCAATTTTGGGCGTGCTGCTCACTTCTATCAAAGTTTTATACTCGAAACTATCATGCGTGTGTGCATGTGTACATGTGTATGTGTATGCGTGCATGCCTGCCCATAAATCAGCAACTTTCGCTTGCCTCTTGGCGCACACATTAAATGTTGCCATAGAAGTGCCCAAGTCTTTGCTATGGTCGGCACGCGTTTATTAAAAGCTTCGCTTAAGCAAATTTGAAAAGTTTTGCCCACAGATATAGCCCAGGTAATACCCGCCCACAGGCGCCCCTGCCCACCCTTATTACCAGCCGCCGCAACACCTTTGCATTTCAATTCATTTCGTTTCATTTCATTCTGCTGCAATGCATGTGGCAAATTTGCCTCAACTTTCTGAATGGCGGCAGACAGGCTACAAAATGGCGCTTCGTCGCGTGTGTGCGTGTGTGTGTGGTTGAGTGTGTGGGTGTTTGTATGCATGCATGCATTTACGTGTGCTGGCCATTTTCTCTGGCTGTTAATTGACTTTGCATGCTGCACAGAGAGTGTTAGTTATGCTGTCGCCTGTCGCTGGAGTGACTCGAATCTCGCATTTTTTTCTCCTTGCGAACCGGCTAATGGCTGGTCCCACGTTGGGTGATAATTGAATTTCACTCTTACAATTGTATGGGGAGTGCAGGGAAAACTTAAAGGGGGAAAACACACACACAAACACACATGCACACATTTTACAGCAATTTAATTGTGAACATAAAACCTAATCGCAAATCACTTCAGTTAGCTGATTACATTATGTCAACTAAATAGATTATATATGTATGTCCTGGTGAATATTTCCTTACATTGACAACATGACAACATGGATGTCAATGTAGATTACATGTGGAACAGCTTCACAGATACAAATTAGCATTTGAATTTACATATCTGATTGATCAAGCACGTCATTATAATAGAAAGATAAAAAATATATGTACATTCATCTTCTAAAGTCTTAGTCCAATGATATCAGGAGTTATCCTGATATGGAAACATAATTATATTTAATAATATCAAGTTTTGTTCATCTCGAAGAAGAAATTTACTATAGGAATATATAGAGTTATTACAAATATTTATTATAAATAATAAATTTGAAATAAAGAATTTTTAAACAAGCGCTAATTCCCGTTAAAATTCATGAATGCAACTATTGAGGCACTTGAATGAATTAACAATATTTGTATTTGTATGAATTATGAATTTATAATAGAGCGCATATTGGCGCACTCACCCCTCTATAAAATACTCTATTAAATGAATAATAATATTGTGTTAAAAATGTAAATTAGTAAAACAGAAAAAACCAAAATGCAATTGGCGAATTCAGCTGTTGTCAATGGGTTCGCTTGAACAGTTACATTTTGATTTGCACCGCGCATTCAATGTAAACAAATTAAATTTACTTTTTATCGTCAGTGACAGGATGGAATTTAATTCAGCAACTTAATTATTTATTCAATTTAAATGTGAAACATGTTTACACAGTTTTTATTTGATTTATATATAAAAGCCAATTTGGATTTGCAGATGCGTTCCATAAAAAAAGCTTTAACAAAAGAAAAATATTGATTTTCTGAATACTTTTATGATTCTCTGCTTAACTACGTTCAGGTAGTTAAGGTTTTACAGATCAAGCTGTTTGAGTATATAACAGGGCTAATTCTGAATGCCAAGACAGAGCTCGGTACAGGCTTCGTTTAGCTTCTTAATATTAATCAGATTAACATAAGCCTTGAGCACAAACAAAGCAAAAATGCTGTAAGCCATTTACAGGCTGAACGTAATTATCGTTCTCTGCTCTTTTGATACGAGGCGAACTCTTAATTATGCCCACCATGAAGACAAGTGGTGTATGAAAAAGAGTAAGCAACGAAAACAAAAACCGCCCACAATAATAACACAGGCTGGACCACTGTCCGCATCAGCATCAGCATCAACAGCCACATCAGCATCAGCATCAGCATCAACGCCTGCTTTTCACTCATTTACTTAATTGAGTTGTCGTTGTCGTCGTTGTCGCGCTCCATTTTGTTGCAGTTGCTTTTCTTCATTTGTGGCTGCAACTTGCGGCGTCCAACTTGTGGGCAGCCAACCAAAGGGGCGTGACAGTCCAGCAACCGAGCAACGGGGGGCGCTGTGATGGGGTTGAGGAGGAGGGCATTATAGTGGCTGGCAGAGGCTCCGCTGCGGCCTCTTGCTGGCATAATTTACGGTTGTAATTGTCGCACGTTGTTGGCTTTCGGTGTTCCGCTTTATTCAGCTGCTGCTGCTGCTGCTGCTGCACACGGCTATGCACAACACTGTGACACATGCTGAGTGTCGTGTGCCTCACTTGACGCAAATTGCTTGAGGCAACAACTTAATCAGCCACATTTATGTGCCCCGCCCACCAACGCGAATACGAATGCGAATGCGAAGCCGAACGCGACAATAAAATTACGTGCCAAATAAGGCCAACAAGGGGGTCCGAAGGATATACACTTGGCATAAGTGCCTAAACTTCCTGAACTCCACTCTTTCATAATTACAACTTACAACTTTTATAATTTACTCAACGTTCCACTTGTTCATCCAATTTGAAAGATTGAGCATTGTTCTTATATCTCTTAATGAAATAATTAAGAATAATCAAATATTTGGTGACTTTTGAATTGGTCTTAAGTTAGTCAGCTTAAGTCAGCTAATCAGGTGCAAACATAATATATGAGTAAATCTGTAGTGTCAAAAATTATCGATAATTATCGAAAATCTTCTTCTACATAAACCTCGCAACAGGCATACCCATAGAATATATATAAAGCTGAATCATATCTAATTTGTTGGGAGTTCATAGGTTTATCATATTTAATATTTTCATCTGATATGGATGCATTCTGGGAAACTTCCAACTAAGAGCTTAGTTTCGGTTCAGGAACGGGTATAGCAATTTGATATTTGTTTTCAAAACTTTTTAATTATTCTGTTAAATGTTGGACGAATGTGCAAATCGGGTTGTTAAATAACTGTTGGGGAACTTGTTGATGAGTTTTTCTCAACTTTTCAATCTGCTGTGTTTATAATTACTTTTCAGTCCATTTAGATCCGCCAACAGGAGCGCACCGCATAAAGGATTCTGCATGTTCTTTATACTACTATTTATACCATCCATCCATATGCCATTTAAATGGCCTTTGAAACGATGTCAGATGTGTTTATTTACGGATATATATACGTATATAACTCCATCTGATGTCATCCTTGCTGGCAAACAAGCGCAGCAAACTTTTATTAAAAACTCGCCACAAAAAGTGCAAATGTGGCAATGGTCGGAGTCGTATATTGCGCTTTTCTCTTTTAGTTGGCCTGCAGAGAAATTCGTTTTCGTATTTTATGATGCAATACGAATGTGCTCAATGCTCTGCCAATTGCCAATCTATTCGACAAAATATATATTATCTGAGAGAGAGAGAGAGAGGGAGATAAGTAGACTCAGAGGTACAGCAGCACATTTCTCGTTAATTGAAAAACTTTTATTGGATTTGTATGCATCATTGATGAACCAAATTGTTAATCTTGAGGCAACATCTTGAGAGATTTCAAATGTGAAATTTAGCTAAGAATTAATTGGACAATCTAAGACAATCCTTTGACATTTATGCACCAAATTTTCACATTTAAATAGGAATAATTAAATGACTGACAGACTGTCTGTCTCACGGCTTGGACTGGCGGCTGTCTGTCCGGGAAGGTCGTCACTTGAGGGCTCTCTGCTGAGGCATCCAACGAAGTGGGTTGACTATTTAATTGCGAATTTTTTGTTGGCTGCTTAAATCACATTAAATTAAAGAGCACAAGTGCGACGATGGCCTGGGGGCTGGGCAGGGGCGATCACGGAGGCGTGTATTGCCACTGAGACGCATGTAATTAAAATTCATTTTCAAGTTGTTTTTGCTGCGCTTTTGCTGCAACTCATTGTTCAAGAGCCAAACACTGAGCACTGGGGCACGTGCTACAAGGCGAGGGGGGCGTGAAGCGCGGGCCATTGCAGCATGAGAGC
Source organism: Drosophila navojoa (assembly GCF_054131105.1). Lineage (NCBI taxonomy): Eukaryota > Metazoa > Arthropoda > Insecta > Diptera > Drosophilidae > Drosophila > Drosophila navojoa. Next base: position 28,625,836 of record NC_142890.1, on the reverse strand, counting down.
GCAGAGCGATTCCTAAACGAGCGCACACAGTTTTGCAACTGTTGTTGCTATTTAGTTTTAGTTCAGTTTATTTATTTATTTTTATTTTTTTTTTTTTGTCAAAGTGCCTTTAAAACATAACAAAATATAATGAAAGCATAGAACGCCAAGTTCTGAGTGCATTTCCCCTCATTTATGTGCATTGCATGAGTTGCATGTGCTCAGATCATGTGCATGCCATTAGAAGATGATTTTATTTCTTAAAATATTAAGATAAACGCAAATGCAATTCGTTAGTATTGGCTTCACAGGTATATTTGTGTGGATTTCATAGAAAAGAAATGAAATTTTTTTTGTTTCAAATAAGGGATAGCTTTAGCTGCCATTAAAGATTAAAATATGAAATTATAATATATTAAATAAACTGATATGAAAGATCTATACTACTATACTATTATTAAAAATTTATTATGTCAATATAAGTGAAATTGGCAGAGATAGAGGGCCAGCTCATTGTCAGAATGGCCGAATAGTATTAGGCCAATAAGAATTGGAGAGAATTGCACTATTGTGAACTATCGATACCCAACTATAGTCTATCGATATTGAACTAAAGTGCATTCGATACTCTACGAGAATGTTATTTGCAGAAGAGGAAGAGCATTCTAAATAATAAAAGTGAAACATCAAATAATGTTTTCTACAACATAAACTTAAAAGCATACACACATATGTATCTAATATCTTCTATAATCTTACAGCTGAAATGCAAAGGCTTAATCTCGCTAGATAAGTTTATCACTGAAGAATTTAATAATTTTAGGGTTAGTTAGTAAGTCTTGTTACTTCTAAAAAAGCCAATATATTGTTAAAGTATATGATAAAGTAATTACTTATAAAGTTTATATTTATAAATGTTAATACAAAGAGAAAAGTAAAAAGCAGTAGAAGAGGGAAAAGTTTAAGTTACACTAAAGTAAAACTACAGACAAAGTTCATTTAAATGAATAATGAACTAATTGAATAAAACCAAATTAATTTTTTTATATTAATGGAATTTTGGACTGCAAATGACAAATATAATTATCGGAGCCCATAGCGATAGCAACGCTACTACCATTTTTATGTGACTAATCCGATTATTTACTATGTCTGCCCCTCCATAAATATATATTTATAGCATAATTGTTTTTGGTAACATTGCGTTGATAAGCATTACGAATAAAACGATTGCGCTGAAGTCCAGTTCTGAGAGTCGCTGGCTCCGGGCGACGAGGTGGCCGAGAGGTTAAGGCGTTGGACTGCTAATCCAATGTGCTCTGCACGCGTGGGTTCGAATCCCATCCTCGTCGATTACTTTTTTGTACTAAAAATTTTTTTTGGAAAAAATTTTTTTTAAGAAGTTACATTTGGCTAGCATTAAAATATGATATTGAAGCCAGTGCAGAGAAGCAAAAAAAAAATACTTTTAGAGAGCTATAAATTGTAATTATCCGAAAATGCATACAATTACTTTAATTTATAATAATAATGCAGTTAGTTCCGCTTGAAATCATTGTCTTTTATGTTGTTAATTAATATTTATTAATAGCTCGAAATCAATCGAGATGCATATTCTGAATTAATAATTCATTTCGCCATGCATAAAATATATAAATATATACCTACATATATATGTATATCGTATATATGTACATTTCCGCATGTTAAGTCGCTTTTGGGTGGTTTGTGGGAGTTTTGTATTTCGTGGTTACAAGGATTAAAGTAAATTATGAGTCTACATTAAGGCATCTCATTAAATACATTAAAAAAGAGACACTGCATTAATGAACATTTATCTTTATATGTATAAAAGTGCGAAACAATTTTTCATAGTTCAAGTAGATGGACACTGGAATACCCTATACCCTACATAATGTCTAATACAAAGTTTCTAATTTGTTTTATATGTCAATGAATGCGTTTGTTATATTCTCTTAATATTATTAGAACTGTTGAAATGTGTCAGAGGTAAAATACTTATTTATTTTCTTAAATTGATAATGCAAAGGTGATAAATCAAATCAATCTTTTCACATTTGTATATTTATAAAGCTTACACTAATGGCAAGTTTATACCCTATATCTATTATATCCAGCAGACATAACTTCTTGTAATTGGGTGTATAAAGTAAAGTTGAATTAACATCAGCAGCCTTATCGATTTATAAATGCCAGTAGGCATAAGAGTTTCAAGCCCCTGGATAAAATTGGATTAAAAGAATTTTTTGTGTGCTCTACGGTGGCGAGACTTGTGCTTTAGTAAATTCTGTTTATATATTGGCAATGCCAACAAATACAACCATGCGGTTGGTTCATTAATAACATGGTTTAAGTATTTATTGGATGGGCATAAAAATGCTGCCAACTATCATATGCTACAATTATTCTAACAATTTAAGGATTGGAAATTGTATTGGGGGGATCGTCAAGCAGCTCCTTCGCCTGAGCTTGTTAACTGAAATGAATGGCAAATTACGAAAGTACACACGCTCACACGCACACATAGTCATGCTGACGAACAAAAATATTTATGTTAATTACCAAGAGGAATAAGTAGATCGCAGAGTGTCGCAGCTCGTACCAACGAGTCGAATCAAAGGAAAGACAATGCCATAAAACTATTTTGAAAGCCATAAAAACAAACACAACAACCTAATGTACGACACTAAGCGCACAAAGCAGACAAAAACCGAGTTGTTTTTGTTGTTGGGGCTAGCTTTACGAAAAATGGTTTCAATGGGAATCGGGAGAGACGGCAGAGCACAAAACAGCTAGCAATTTTCATATTTTCATCGCAACGGGTCACAGGAAGCCGACTGCAGGGGAAGGGCGAGCAGCATCACAGATTCAGATACAGATACAGAGCAGCAGCAGCAGCAGCAGCAGCAGCAGCAGCTGAAGAGAACAAAAGGCCAACAAAAACTATTGGCATGGCGGAAAAGAGTGACATTAGTGGGAGTAGACTCTACACACACACACACACACACATACAAACATACACACACACACATTATATGTACTCTATTCTGTCTGCGAGTCAAATTGCGAGCTTTTGTCGCCCCATATGCGATATTTGACAGTTTTCAGCTATTCCGCCATTCAGCCATGCACTCTTTCATTTTCAGCTGTCAAACATTTCGAATCATTTCACATTGTCTTTGCGCTGACGACAAGCGGCGCTAAGCAAGCTCCCAGCTATGACGGGCAGTCTCTCACCCAGACGCAGCTGCTGTGACTGCGTCGAGTCATTGACGTTATAATCGAAAATCATAAGACGTACCACGTTCCATGTTCAACGTTCCGCATTCCACCCACAGCAGGCAGCAGTCGCCAGTCGGCAGTCGGCAGTCGGCAGTCAGCATCAATAGCAAAGTTCTTAAGGCTTGAACGCAAGCACCATCAATGTAGGTCAGTCCGAAAATAAATTCCAAGTATCCAACTATGTGCATTAAAAACAAGCTAATATCCGAATACACTCACTAATTGAAAACTATTTAAACTTTTAAATATTTCATTGAAATTATAAATAATTTTTGGAAAACTTTTGAAACACTTTACGAAATGAAATAGAGGGTTTTAATATACACGAATTTTATGCAAACCAATTTTCTAAGATTTCGCTGAGAGCATTTCATAAACTAAATAATTTTTCGCATATTGTAGTAATTGTAAATAAAATGCAGCGATTTAAGATTTAGAGTGTTGTGAACTAAATATGTTGACTTTTTGAAAACTTTAATTAAAAAGTCAATTAACTATGGGGAAAAATGTTTTAGCTCTCTGAAGATATGCATAAATTAAAAATAAAAAAAAAAATATACATATATTTTTTTTTTCTTGCTCATTTGAATAGGTTTGAGATAAGGTTATCGATTACATGGTTGCATGTAAAGAGTTCATTTAATGCCACAAATTTGTACTTGCTTACTTTGAGCAAGGTATCATTTGAAGTGATTAAAAATATACAAAATAAAAAAAAAATTAATATAAAAATAATTATTATAAACTAAATTAAAAAATAAATGAAAATCCAACATTCATAATTTCTTGCTGAAAACAATTAATTTTGTAATATACAAAAATTGATTTTATTAAAATGAGAAGTATTATTATTAGGGATGAGATTTACTTTTCAAACTTTAGAAATTGTCAAACCTATTCAACTGCACGGCGCTGTATACTCTATATATGTTCATATATGTATATGCGAAATAGCTGGGTGTCTGTTATAATATTAATTTCGCTCATGTTTCTGTCTCCCCTAGTCGTCCCACATTAACTGTGAACAGATTTAGAAGCCAAAGGGTAACAAAAGATTGCAAGTCTTGCTGCATTTGATGCCAATGTCGATGTCCTCGCAGGGGAAGCCAAGAAAAATCTTTGTCAAAATGCTGCAGCAGCAGCTGAAGTAAAGACAACAATGAAAAAAAAAAAAAACAATTGCAACTACTCTGCTCCTTGCTTGTGTAAAGGGGCTAAAGTAAAAGTTTTATTGGCAGGGCGTGACGTCAAGTGGGCGTGGCTGGCAGCGCCTGGCTGAAGCAAATGGATTAAGAAAACGACGTTGTCGTCCTTTTCCCTTTTGTTGTTGTTGTTGTTGCTGCTGTTGTTGCTGCTGTTGCTCAGCTAAGACGACAAATGCGTAAGCTTCAGATTCGCATTATTTGCTGCCTTTGCTGAAGGCAGCTGTGGGCGTGGACAGAAGGGAGCGTGGTGTGGGTGCAGCGACGCTTTATAAACAAGTGTTGATGGCAGATTTGAGCGCACGTCTCATGGCCGAAAGCTGCATCCCAGCTACAGCTCAGCAGCGGCATACTTATATGGGATTACACAAAATTTTGCGGCTGCTGGAGATCGAAGGAGAAGTGAGGAGTGAGAACTGAGAAGTGCATTGAATGCTTTTCAATAGCGCAATGAGAGTTGCTAAACTTGTTGTTGCCGTTGCCGTTGCAGTGGCTGTTGCTGTGGCTGTGGCTGCAGCTGGCTGAATGGGCGTGGCGGGTGGTCGCATAGTTGGGGTAGAAGTTCTTGCGGTGCTGCTGATTGCTATTTGTTTGCTCGCTTGCTGGCAGCATCTAAGTGAATTTCATGGCATCTGCGTGTCCAAACAAATTCAAAAAGTTTTCTTTTTTTTTTTTTTCTTATTTTTATTTCATTTTTACCTCTTCACTCTCGCCCACTGCATTGCAATTTTATTAAAGCTAATTACAGTTGAGGGCGTAGCTTTAAAATTTACCCAAGGGCAGCGTATGCGTTATTTCGTTTGGAAACGAACTGAGGCCACTCCCTGCACAGTCAACTTTTCAAATGTTGATTTATTTAAACCGATTGTTAAACCGACATAGTTAACTGTACCAAAAGCCTGCGTCAGGTATAATCAAAATTTGTCAATAATTTATAGTTGCAGATTAAATAATATATATGGACTTTTATAATAGACTACATCCAAGAAATGTATATATAATATACCCACTGGACTTGCTCAAATAATACCATTAGCCGAGCAATGAAACATTTTCAGTATCGTATAGGCAGCTATGATTGTATGAGAGTAATTTTTGGAGTGTAAGATATATTAGTTATACTCCTCAAAAAAGTTTTGTTTTTTTTTGTTTTGTATTACCAAATTATACGAAAGAAAGTCATAAAAAAATAAAATTAATATATATATATATATATATACATATTAATTATAAAATAATAAAAATATATTTTATAATAATAAGAGAGAGAGAGGTTATTTCTAAATATCCTATTTTCAGGTTTTGCGTTAAGATATTCTTTAGCTGAATATTCAATAAAATATTCCTTTAGAATTGTTAAAAATGTATTTCTGTATCACATTGTTGATCTGCGTATAAACTCGAAATGCGCGGGCATTCGCAGTCCCGCCCAGCGCAAACTTCCTAATTGCTGCATGTAAACTTCCGGCTCGTAACACTCCCGCCCACGTGCAACAATAGGACGAACAAATAAAAGTAAAAAAGCACGCAAACTCCTCTCTGACCAGCCCCCAGGATCAGCACTAGAACGACTCACTTATATATGTATGTATGTATGTATGTATTTATAGGTATCTTTGAGTGTCGCGTGTGGACCGTGCAAGCCATATCCTTGACCTTGTTTTGGGGTTACCACGAGCACTCGAGCATTGTCATGCCAAGCGAGGGGCACGAGTGATTGGAGACGCAAAGGGGTGCAAGCAACGTGGAAATGTCATTAACGATGGCAACGGTATTTGAGCCGACTGTGGATATCGTCAAAAGTGTTGATATAGTGGCACAGTCGTCTTGGAATCAGCGATGGCAGTTCCTAAAGCGCCCTCCCTGAGTGTGAGCTAGCTGGCTGGCAGCCTTGACCGATATTTCAGCGGCAAGCACAAACACAAACATAGCCACACACAGGCAGTACTTTGGCCACCCACACACACACACACGCACACACACACAGATGTACGAGTGACGAAAAAGTGGCAGCAAAAGTAAATGCTGCATGCATGTGGCAATGTTGACGGCGCCGTAAGCGTCGCTGCCTCTGCTGCTGCACTTCAGCAAACTTTTCCCAAAATGCGCCGTCATATTTTATGCACACTCAAAGTCACACACACACACATACATGCACTCCTTCACCCGCACACGTACACAAAGCATTTTAACAAATGGCATCAAATTGATTTTGCACGCTAAGCATTTTAGGATTTTAAGGAGAAGTACGCCGTTTGCCTTTATCCATCCCACTCTCTCACTGTGTCTGTGTGTGTGTGTGTGAATGTGAAGCTGCAAGCTCTGCATATTTACACTACCTACAGTACACTGCACTACAGAGCACAGCACAGCACAGCATCCATCATTCATCTGCCACCCCACGCTCCGGCATTGCTTTTTATTTGCCTACATTCCCTCGCTCGCTCGCTCGAATTTGTATATAAATTCACTATGTGAAAATACCCTCAAATATGTTCAAACTAATTTATCGTTCTGTTTGTAAAGGAATTTGAGCAGCGTCCCTAAACAGCGAATTTTTTACTTGATACACAAAAATACATATGTATGTATGTATGTATGTACATGTACTTCAGTCTCAGCATTCGACTACAGATTGTCATTAAAGATCGGATAAATATTTTCAATAAAGTCTTACTCTTAAATACATAAATAAAACTTGAATTTATTCATCTATTTTCAAATATATTTAATCGGATGAAATATAGAGAACATTTTAGTCAAAAAATAATATATATCTTGGTAAGGATCTCGCACTCAACTCAAATTATTTAATATTATATATGTATAATTAATAAAGTAACATATGTTTAAGTTGATTTCTTATGTATATGTATATATACATATAAACACCGTATCGTGTCGGCTTATGCTAAATTATTATTTTTAGCTGTACATATATGTAAATATAAATATAAATTATAATAAAAAGTAATACTGCTACAGTAAGCATCAAATATATTCTTTAATGATATATTAAAAATATTCCCAATAAATAAAGATTATCTTTTTCTTTATTTCAGCAATTTTATTGAAATATTGGGCGTTTGTCCGAAAACAAATGAATTCTAGAATGTGCTAGCATCTAGGATATAAAAATTAAGCGCTCTACAACGGTTCATTAACTGTTGTTTAATTTATTTTTTTGCATGCAACTGTTTACAGTCTTGAATAGCAATATATGTACATATATTTTATATATATGTAGATATTATATACGTATCTTTGTATAGATGTATGTGTGCTGGCCCACATAAATATATGCATATATGTATGTATATCTGAGTATTCGCAACTGTTTTCATGATGAGTGAGCGCGGGCGGGGGCAAAGTGGCTGCATTTTTCCACAGATTTAAAATGATTGCATGCATGCAGGGGGTGGTTTTGGGTTGGTGGATGAAACGCGGGGGCTGATGGAGGTGCCCCAACACTGGCGCCACATTTGCATATTTTTTGGCCCGCCGTTGCGCGTTTCGCTAGCCGACAGCAGTGCAGATGTTGTTCTTGTTCTTCTACCTGACTTTCATTTACCAGCATTCGAATGCCATCATGTGTCAGATTTTACAATTTTTTCGCTTGCATGCGCTTGCCGCTTTTTTTTTTTTTTTTAATCATAAAATGAGAAACGGCGTAAAGTGACAGTTACCGCTGGATCTGGAAACTCCTATCAATAGAGAAACCAATTAAAACATGGAATGCTGTTGGCCGAGTCTTATAAATCGAGATCGAGTTGAGTTCAGCCTAACTAGACTATCGCTCTTATCAGTAAACAGATGGACTCAGTTATCAACTTGCAACAGATAGCTATTTCACAAGCAAAGTTATCTCTTTGATCGGGCCACAGAGGAGCTCCATCGAAAGTTAAATATGAAAAGTGCAAACTTTTAATTAGTTTCTACTGCTCGATTCTGGTTTGAAATGAATTCGTAGGGGAACATCAGAGCCGTTGAATGTGTGAATGCTGACTATATAATGGGTTATAGACTATGCTTTATCTTCGTACACTGCCAAGTGAATTTATCTTCAGATCTTTACAGATAATAGAGACAATCTTATGGCAGTTTCAAATTAATAATTCAGAGTGATTGTTTCTAGAGCCTTTGGGGAAGTATTCGAACAATTCTTAAATGAGAGTAAAGCAGTTTCCCCTTCTACTTGATAATACGCTCAGGCGTTCAATAAATGATGCCAGATCCTTGAACTTTATGCCAGAGCAATAAAAGCAGCTGCAACTGCAACAACAACAAAAAAAATAAGAGTGATGTGAGTGAGAGGAGCAGAAACACAGAGAAAAAGCTTGTCGAAGGCGTTCCCCTGGACTTTCCACGTTTTCCACATCTGCCACATCGTGCGCATCCTTCAGCTTGAATGAGTGACGTACAGCGGGTAGCGCATCAGAAATGTGGTTGAGTTTTATTTAACTTGCGGATTTCATTAAGCCCAGCTCTGTGGCAGTTGCAGCTACTCTAGATGCTCCGCCCGAGTGCTTCAGGGAGCTACCAGCGTACATTCAGGTGGGCCATCTCTGGAGAGCTGGCAGAGCACTTTGGTGTGTGTGTGTTGGCTGTGTGTGCATCTGTGTGAGTGATTTAAGAGTAGCGTGCTTCAGTGCTTGAAATGCATGCAAAGTGTTTTCAGTTGCATTGTTAAAATAGAATATTTACTCGGCAACATTGTCTAGTTGCAGGCGCTCGTCGAAGTGGAAGTGGTTGAGGAAGTGGGTCAGAGCACGGTTGCTTAGGCTATTGCAATAGCGAAGCCAGCTCGATATTCCCTTTCCCACGTCTCATTGGGCTGGCAGCGACAGACAGCTATGATGAGGGGCTAACAAAATTCACTTGCTCGAAAAGCAAATCAAATTAAAATCAATTAAAATTAACAAGCGAAGCAGCCGGCAAAACCAGAGGCCATGCCACCCCACAGCTCTAGCAGCAGCGTCTTCGCTAACGTTAACGGCGACGCTGACGTCGACGCTAACGTTGACAGCGAAATGCCAAGCGCATGAATCATTCAATTCGCCGTGTTGCTCTTCATCTACCTTTGTTGCTGTTAATAAAGGTGCGGCAATATGTCTGTATGTATTTAAATACATACATGCAAGCAAACATACATACATACTTTCATATGCAAGTGAATCGAATTGCCGGCACAGCTGATAAGAGAGGTGTTAGGGCCTACGCTGGCGTCACAGTTATAAGAATGCGCCTACTCAGTCCGAATGAGCGAAAATATGAGAGAGAGAGAGAGCAAGAGAGAGAGGGAAAGAGTCATCAGCCAGGTGCTCATCGATATCAGTGTGTGCAAATATTTAGCTCTTTTTCTTTGCACCTTATCGGCACGTACAAACATACTTAAACACAGTTGTACCCCATGCATACACAAACCTACACACATATGCATCTAAGAGCCATTTGCCGCTCAATGTCTATATGTGTGTGTGTGAATTGAGTCAGCGCGCTGTGAACGACCCACTCATTAACAGCCGACTAAATCAAAAGCCGCCCACACAACAACATTCACACACCACAATAGCAAAGGTGAGATAAATGAGAAGAGAGCTGTGAATCAATTGAAATCACGTTGCACGCTACAACTGGCGCCATCTCTCGCCATTGAGATGGAATCTTAGCTCATGCGTAACGGCGTTGTCTAGCCAGAAATTAAGCAACACTCAGTTTATTGGCCCGTTTAGCACACTGGCCGCGTTTTATGCATTTCTTGCTCTCACTTGACAAATGCTACACAAAGTGCACGAAGCAGGCGGAAAAGGAGAGCAAAACAATAACAAGGCAGCAAGTCGAATGTAGTCTTAAATCACATTCACCTTCACACTCCCACATGCGTATGTGTGCACACACACACACACACATACACATACACATACACACATATTTTCACGCAGAAGACGATTTTCAGTATTTACTGTCTCTCTGGCTGCATTTCAATTTTATTGGCACAAGGTTACAAGAAAAGAAAATGCAAAAAGAAAAAAAAAAAATTGATAGCCGCCCCACGCTGCATTCGATAAAGTTTTTGCGGTCGCCTTAGCCGCTTCTTCGTATTCCTCTTTATGTGACTTCAAGTGCAATGAAATTAAAACGAAATTCAATTTAAGGTTGGGTTTCATTTCACAGTTAGGCTCAGCGTGGGCTGTGAATGACTCAATGTGTGCGTTCTTAATATGGCGACGCAACAAAAGAACTCAAAAGCTCAAAGGGAGCGAAGAAGATGAACTCACACGTGCACAAAGCTCGACGCAGCCAAGTGGCTCCCAAACGTCATAAAGCAGCGACTAGAGAGAACAAGACGCGGCGAGCGAGCAGGCGGACGCATAGCGCTCAGCTGAGCGTATGACGCTTTTGAAGCGCGACTTACAAAGCGTTCGCGTAGGCATCACCAACTGTCGCTCACGTCATAGCGTGTGAGCGAGACAAATATATACTATGTATGTATGTTGTGTTTAACTGCATACAATCGCTGTGCTAGTGTTGGTGTTGAGGTATCTAGCGGCTGCAGCTTTAGAAATGTTTCTGTGGAAGCTGTTGCTTTTATGTGGGTGGCGCTTACAAGGCTGCTGCCGCTGCTGTTAGTGGCCCATTCACAATAGACATGTCGCAGTCGACGCCGTCGCAGCTGTTGATTTGTTTGCTTCGCTGTAACACAACAAAGGTTTTCTACAAATTCCATGCACAATACACAACCTAAGAGCTGTATAACTTACCGTCGTGCTGTGGCCACAGCAAAGCAACCTTGCGAAGGGCACACAGTTACACTTACTGTCTAAAAACATTTGCACACACATACCATCATATGTTTCAGCGTACATACATATGTATGTATGAATGTTAGATATTCATATGACAACTTGTGCGAGAAAGAAAGAAAGAAACCCTGACGCAGCAGCGGCAAACAATAAATATCTGAGGCAGTGACAGTAAGTAGCTTGGAGCCATAAACCACAACAACAACAACAATAATGAACTGTGTGCAGCAACTACTCAAAACTAACAACTAATTGCAAGTAAGTAAATAGCAGCGCACGTCTTGAGCAGCATAAATTCGCTTTGCAGCCAGACAATGCCAGGCGAAAACGGCGCCGACTAATAAATACGGCGAAAAGCTGAAAGCAGTTTGTTATTGTAGCAGTTGTTCAGCAACGTCAATGTACAAGCCGTTTACACATGCGTACGTAAATACATCTTAAATACATATACGGATTTACGTACCCATATTCGGTACACATACATATACACATCCGTATGTATTGGACATTTTGCTTTGGTACAAATGTTTAAAAAAAATAATATAAAAAGAAAACGGGCATCAAATTGGACAACAAACGAAACAGACAGAGGAAGAGAGAGAACGAGAGAGAGCGCTCAAAAGTGGGAGAGCGACAGTGGCGAGTGGGCGACTCAGTCGACGTCGCCGGCGGCACATAAAAATGTGTTGTTTAAATATTTCAGCCAAATTTTCGCCTTAAAATTATACATACATACATACAGATGTAATGAATATGTCGAAAGCACAGCTGAGAGCACGAAAAAGTACATAAATATATACTTATATGTATGTATATATAGACATATTTATGTATATATCTATATACATACGAACGTACTTTGTATATTTATTATATTTTTCGCAATACTTGATTTGATTTACGGCGAAAAGCAGATACAAAGCCAGTTGCGCTTGCGTGCATATACATACATACATATGTACATATATACAGGCATACATACATGTAGAGGCGTATGCATGTGAGAGCGAGAGAGACTAATTAGCGAACGGTTCCCCCAACAGATAAGCTGTTACGCACAAATCAAATGAAAACGTATGTGTGATTGTCATTAATTTTATAAATCTCATTCATAAATAAACACAAATAGCGCGCTTCACACGCCGTTGTTGTAAGCAAGGCGAACAAAGCAAGCGGCAAAACTAGCGTAGAATTCCAATAAGAATGAAGACGAGCCGACAACAAACAGCAAACAGTGTGGAAACAAAAACCAGTAGCTGCCCAGCGTAACTTTCGTTTTCGCTGGCAGCGACACAAACGTACAAAAAATTATGTAATTTGCTAGCGTGCTGCTTAAATGATAATAACAGTTAATGCAAAAAATTATAACGAGCACCCACGCATATACACGCACACATACATATACATGTCTCGCATTGCTGTGCGTAGACAGTCGGCGGGGTAATACTACCGCTAATTTGCTGCTTGGGAGGCAAGGCCCACTCACACATATACAGAGAAAGAGAAAACACCCACACGCATTCACACGCACACGTGCACACGCACTTACCGTCTGTTATTTGTTGTTGATATTCGCTGTTGTTCTTGTTGCGCGCTCACTCACACACACACACACGGTATCTTCTAGCTGCCGTCGCTCTGTTGTAGTTGTCGTTGTTGTTGCAGCTGCTCGTTGACCCAAAGGCCGCCAAATGTTTCCATTTTCTTAAAATGCAGCCATCGGAAAGGCTTAGACTGACACCAAAACACAATGCACCGTTTGATTGGCACCCAAATAATCATAAGAAATTGATATAGCAAAGGCGGTATACAAAATATAATGCGTTTACACTCATGCAGCTACGTACGCGTATGCACGTACATATGTATGCGTATGTAGGTAAATATGTAATGTGTAAATAACTATAACGGTTAGTTGCGTTTTTGGAGGCGGTGTTTGCTCTCACCGTAAACTGCTATTTCTGTGATTATTTTAAACGACAATTGTACACTTAATTATTTTAACCGTGTGTATGTGTGCTGCTACTGCGTGAGCGTACACTATTGACACGAGCGTACGATTTTAAATTATTTAAAGCACACAGCGTCAAGCGGTAGCCAAATAGCACATAGCACGCACCGAAATATAAAATGTTACTGAACAAATCTCTGTTAAATGTTTCTTATAAGAGATATTTGATAACAGAGAAGCGGTGCGCACGTGAAACAACAAAGCACGAGAGTCAATCACGACACTCAAATGTTAAAATCAATCGATTCAAATACAGATAATAGAAATATCAGATTTGGCAGTTTGACTAGTTATAATAATGGAAAGTAAACAGATTAGTTTTGGGAAAGATTTCGCGGCTTATTTCAAGCTCCTCGTCTGCTGGAAACAGACTTGTCTTCTATGTGTATCTGTCATCACTAGTTTGAGCATATTAAGCGAGCAGTAGCAATGTTAACCAGCTCTCTCTCAGAGAACATTGCAGCTGTTTTCTAATATCGATATATATGGCCTCCGATTAGACTCGATAGTTTCGCAAATTTATTAAAGTATCGGTGAACATGGAATTGTGCTTTACATGCGTAAACTTACAACATAAACTTATTATTCTTTTCGGATAGATGCTTGGAGGAGCGCTTGGCGTCCAAGAACAGCGAATGCACGTCTTCAATATCCTCTTTAGTGATCTGATTGCGCCCATTAACCTTGCACATCTGGTGAGCCGGAGTCAGCAGCTGGACAGCATAGCGCAAAGTGGAACTTGTTCCAATCTCACTGAGATGTGCGAAAGCATTTTCCTCCAGCTGGAGACCCTCGGTCTGAGCACGCAATTTGATAATCTGTTCCATATCCGAAGTAGAGTAGAGAAGTGTGCGAATGATGAGCAAGCGATCCAGCAGATCCAAGGGAATCCCATGAGGGGAGACTATATCAGTGGTGCCACTGCAGAGAAAAGTTGTTAAATGGTCAGAAATATGGAAAGAAAACGGGACTCACCGAATGACACAGCGGCCTCTGTTGGTGGCAAATATGACAATGGGAGCAATGGGAGATTCCAGAGATTTGTGCAAATAGGTAAAGGTCTCCAGGTCCAACATGTGTATCTCGTCGATGAACAGCACGCCGGGCACCAGCTCTGCAATGCCCTGATCAATGTATTTGTTGACGACTTTGTTGATTTCCATGCGGAGTTTGTCTGCAAGAGATTCGTTAGTCAGTCCTGAGATCGTGTAGAGACTCAAAGCAATTTACCTGTGATTTCAGTTTTCTTGGGCTTCATTAGCTGCCCCATCATGGAGAGCACATCCTGGCCACCCTGCGGGCGGGCATTGGCCACATCCAGGTCGTGCAGTGTTACATCCTGGATAACTTCCTTCTTCTTGTGCACATCGCCTTTAGGCAAGGGCACGTACTCCTCCGTCTCCAAATCGAACTCTGTGGCAAAGGTGTCGCTGCGTCCCTGGCGCTTCACGGCACCGCTGTTGGCCTCAATGTAGATGACATCGCCCACCTCAACCTTCTCCTTTTGTAGCGCATCAAAGATGCTCGGATCAAGCTTCAGCTGCTTGGTACCCTTGGCGGTCTTCAAACCAATCACAACGTTGCTGATGGTCTTGCCGTAGCCACCCATCGGGTTCTCGGTCTCTACTGGAGTCAACTCGGTCACTTCGCCCTCGTAGACTTCTTTGGTCTCGCGTATGCGCAGCCCGATGGAGCGACGGAAGTTCTCCATGAGCACCTCGGTCTTCTTGATCTCATTGCTGAACACCTCAGAGCCGACCATTGGGCAGAAAGGCACCTTGTTGCCCAGCTCCTGGGCAATGGCCAATGCGATGGCGGTTTTGCCGGTGCCGGGTGGGCCGGCCAGTAGCAGAGCACGGCCAGCCATCTTTTTGGACTTGATGAGATCCACCACGATGCCGGCCGCCTCGCGGGCTGCCTTCTGGCCAACCAGTCCAGCGGCACTTTGTATGGCTGCTCCGGTCTCGTCCAGGCCGAGTCCCTTCACGTGGCTATGGGCTGCGATGCGCTGGGTACGCACGGTGCTTTTTACCTCCTCGATTTTCATGATTTCTGTTTAATTTCGAGCAGCTTCCGTACCGTGACTGTTGTCAAAGTTAAAATCTCGAAATACTGTTTATTGATCAAACAAATTTGTAAAACAAAATTTGTTTGCTGTTGAGCGCACGCTTGTTTTCCTGTTACCAGCACAACAACATATGCTTTTAGCATCTAAAAATTTAACAGTTGTAGAACTGTTAGTAACAGCAGAACCCTTGAATTTGTTGCCAAAAATGCCGGTCTTTTGGTGCTTGTTTAATCTGGTATTCATAGAATTAAGAGATTACAAATTAACTGAGGATTTGAATAAGTTTAAAGGTATATTTATGAAATCATATTTTATTGACAGAAATATGTTAAAATGAGTACTTTTGTTTTTATTTAAGGCGAAAATCACAAAGTTTGCGTTAACAGTGCCAATTTGAGTAATTATTCTGTAAGATTTAGAGGTGAGCTACCAAAGAACTTTGATTTAGTTCAATAGAACAATTAAAAATTCAATGTCACAATGTCGATGTCAATATACATATATACATTGCAATGTCGATGTCAATATACATATACAATGTCGATGTCAATATACATATGTATATACCTTGCGATGCGATGATTATCAGTAGCTATCGATGAATATGTGTTCGTTCGCTGTGAATGGTACCGTGTTGAATTGACTGAAAATGTTAAAATGTATGGCGCTAATTTAAACGTTTAAACGCAACAGAGCAATCAAACATTGGGTAAACGACATAAGCTATTTTGTATATTTTATTATATGATATATGTATATTTTTCTTAAAGATATTTAGATATTGTACAAGTTTATTACAAATCTGGCAGAATGGGCGGACATGTGCACACCAAATGCTTATCACCATACGCATCATCGATTCTGCCAACAGTAGGCCAAATTTTAGCATCTGGCTTCACGAACAACTGCCGATGAAAATGAATTAGGTATATAAATAATGTAATGTATAATATGGAATAGTTACCGCTGGGAAGGCAGCCTGTTCACGTGTGTAGGGACGGTTCCATTTGTCCGATATGACCTGGGCCTGTGTGTGTGGCGCCATTTTCAGGGGATTAACGGTTTTGTCCATGCGCCCTTCTTCGATCTCTGCAATTTCCTCTCTAATGGAGATCATGGCGTCACAGAACCGATCCAACTCCTCTTTGTCTTCAGACTCAGTTGGCTCTATCATCAGTGTGCCGGCTACGGGCCAGGACATGGTCGGTGCATGAAAGCCGTAATCCATAAGACGCTTCGCCACATCGACGGCCTCAATGTTGGCCGTCTTTTTAAGATCCCGTATGTCCAGTATGAACTCATGGGCCACCAGCTGCGAGTTTTCTGCCTTGTACAGCGTTTTGTAGTGCTGCTCCAGACGCTTGGACATGTAGTTCGCATTCAGGATGGCTACTTGGGTGGCTCTCTTCAAACCACGACTACCCATGAGTTTAATGTACGACCAGGAGATAGGTAGGATTGCCGGACTGCCAAAGGGCGCGGCTGAGACGACACCAAAGCTGTGCTCCTCGCTAGCGAGCGGACTGACAACTGGATGGCCAGGTAGGAACGGTGCCAGATGTGCTTTCACTCCGATGGGTCCCATGCCAGGGCCGCCGCCACCATGCGGTATGCAGAAGGTCTTGTGAAGATTCAGGTGAGACACATCGCTTCCGTAGTCTCCGGGCCGGCACAGGCCCACCTGAGCGTTCATATTGGCACCGTCCAGATACACCTGGCCACCGTGTTGGTGCACCAACGTGCAGATCTCGGCCACTGTCTCCTCAAACACGCCCATGGTCGAGGGATAGGTGATCATGAGGCAGGACAGCTCATTGGAATGCTCCGCCACTTTGTCACGCAAATGGGCCATATCGATGGAGCCATCCGAGAGAATTCGTATGGGCTCTACCTGTAATGGAAAGTTAGTAAAATATTGGCAAGGGCTTCATAAAGTTAGCATACCTTCATGCCAGCCATTTGGGCCGAGGCTGGGTTTGTGCCGTGCGCAGAAATGGGAATCAGGCAAATGTTGCGATGTCCCTCGTTGCGGTGCTCGTGGTAGCTCCTGATGGCACGCAGGCCGGCGTACTCGCCTTGAGCACCAGAGTTGGGCTGAAATGAGATTTTGTCGTAGCCCGTGATTTCGCAGAGATCCCGCTCCAGTTCGCTAAACAGTTGATGAAAGCCTTGAGCCTGCTCGACTGGTGCAAAGGGATGAATCTCTGTGAAGTGTCGGAACGAGCAGGGCATCATCTCGGTGGTCGCATTCAGTTTCATGGTGCAGGAGCCTAGTGGGATCATGGAATGCACCAGCGAGATATCCTTGTTCTCCAGCTTCTTCATGTAGCGCACCATGCGAGACTCGCTGAGAGAGAAAGACTTCGTTAGCTTTGTTCCGCCTGACTGATTGACTTTCTGACTGATTACCTGTGATAGCTGTTGAATATGGGATGCTGCAGGTAGGGCGAGGTGCGCAGGAACTTGGAGTTCTCAATGGAGTTCTTCAGCACATCCTTGCGTGCTAGCAGCTCCTCCACCGTTAATGGTGCCTTGAAGCACCACAAGAGGTCGTTCACATCTGCCACACTCACCGTCTCATCCAAGGCCACGCATACGGTGTCATCTGGCAAGTAGCGCAAGTTGATGTGCTTGTGCTCGGCGCGTTCCTTGAGCTCCTCCAGCGAGAGATCGCCTGAGAGTCTCACGTGCAGAGTGTCAAAGAAATTCTTGTTGACCACCTCATGGCCAGCCTCGAGCAGACCCGTCTGCAGCGTCAGTGTGAAGTGATGAATGCGATTCGCGATGGCCTTCAGACCCTCCGGGCCATGGTAGATGGCGTACATGGCGGACATGTTGGCCAACAGGGCCTGGGCGGTGCAGATGTTGCTCGTAGCCCTGTCGCGTCGGATGTGCTGCTCGCGGGTCTGCAGCGCCAAGCGGTAGGCGTCGTTGCCGTCCATGTCGCGCGTCACCCCAATCATGCGACCCGGCATCAGGCGCACCAGGCTCTGCTTGCAGGCAAAGAAGCCGGCGTGCGGGCCGCCATAGCCCAGGGGCACGCCCAGGCGCTGCGAGGTGCCGATGGCAATGTCCGCGCCGAACTCGGCGGGCGGACGCAGCAGCGTGAGGGCCAGCAGATCGGTAGCCACCACCACCAGGGTCTAAGAGTGTGAAAGAGAACGAGATAGCTGAGATTCGGGTAACTCTTTCAGCATTTACATCTATCTTACGCCATTTTTGCGTGCCAGAGCCGCAATGTCCTCAAAGTCCTTGACATCTCCGTAGGTATCCGGATACTGGAGCAGAATGCCGGACAGCTCTCGGCTGCGCAGATCGGCCCGCTCAATGGGACCCACAACGATATCCAGCTCCAGTGCATCGGCACGCGTCTGCACCACCGCCAAGGTGTGAGGATGCACCTTGTTCGACAGGTAGAGCTTCCTGCGCTTGTTGTGCCGGTTGGCCAGGCACATGGCCTCCGCAGCAGCTGTGCCCTCGTCCAGCAGCGAGGCATTCGCCACATCCAGCCCCGTGAGCTCGGTGACGAGCGTCTGATAGTTGAGCAGCGACTCGAGGCGACCTTGGGCGATCTCCGGCTGATAGGGTGTATACTGTGTGGTCCATCCGGGATTCTCGAAGATGTTACGCACGATCGTGTGGGGCACATGGCAATTGTGGTAGCCCATGCCGATGTACGAGCGCCACAGCTGATTCTTGAGCGAAATGTCACGAATACGTTGGATTAGCTCGTGTTCGTCTGTAATGCGATCGAGATTATATATAAGTATGTATGTATTTGTGATGTGCTTCGAGTCAAGCAGCAGTCAACGACGCGCTAGCTGGCGGACCTATTGAACCGCGCTTATCTCTTATCACTGCCCAGGGGATCGCGCCAGGGGGTCGACGTGGTTGACTTTTTTTGAAAAACATTTCCACTACTTACTCAGAGGCTTGTCGAGGCTCAGATCCCGCTTCAATTGTATGCTCTGCGGCACCGCCTTCTCGGTGAGCTCTGCCAAGGACTTAAAGAGAGAGAGAGAGTGAGAGGGGACATTAATTTGTTAGGCTACAGAGTAATCTCACTGCTTGCTCACCTTAAAGCCCAGCGTGTCCAGCATGGCAACCACATCCGTCTTGCGTGGTCCTATATGACGACTGGGAAAATCCGATTTGGTCGGAAAGAGCACATCGCCCACGGGCGTCGTGGCCAGAGAGCGAGCGTTGAGCCTCAGCATTAAGCTGCAGCTGCGCCTTGCCACGATACGTTGCATTCTGATTTATCTAAGCAGTGCTTAAAGGTGTTGTAAGGCTCTACCTCCTCGGTCACGTCCAGTCCAAACGTCTGCCAAACAGCGACTGATTCTAGTGCCTCTCCATGCGAGCTGATAGAGCCCATCTTCGATCTTATCACTAGAGAGGCCGACGCTGAGCTGAACTGAACTGATCTCAGCTGCTCTTATACGGTACACACGGCATGCCCCATAGAAACAACACTCAATGGGTATTTTCGCATTAAATGCACTTTAACATATTTATTTGTTGCTCTAATGAAATCAAAACGTTTTTTGTAACAAAAATACTCGTTTTTGTTGTATATTCAATATTTCGACAAATTTTCAACATTAACAAAATGAATATTATAAAAAGTTTCAACAACACGGAATATGCGCATACAAAACCAAAAGATAACATTATAAATATAAACATTTTGTTGTTCCACGAATCGAACTGAAGCCTGTCGAATTTCTTGCCTACTTAATTGTATATATATGTAAGTATATATATGGATCTTGCTTGATTTTTTAACAATTGCATTTAACATATATTATTTTGAGAGCATTCGGCATCTATCTATCTAGCCAAATAAACTTTTGGGTTTTCATAAAATTTTTCTAATCGTTTTGATTAACTTTTTGTTTCTCAGCTTGCTGTTGTAATAATTCTTGAAGCCATTTTTTGTCTTATCCGTTTTGGAACTCGATTTTGCAAAATTGAAATTCTCGAACTGCAATTGGTATGCATGAATATATGTATATATAAACATATATGTATATGTAGATACATATATATTGTATTGTTAAACACTTGTATATGTTGTATATGTATATATTTTAACTAACGTCGTTTTGGTTGTCATTTGAAGTCAGCTAACCCATCTCAGAATCATCTAAGTTTTTCTTTAGTTTCATAAATACGAAATTGAATTTGAAATTGAAATACTTTTTTCAAGATATACATTATAATTGAGTTGATGCAGTGCTCGATTAGAGATTTCGTCTTAAAAGTTTTCTTTTTTCTTCTTTATATTTTAGATATATTGTTAGTATGTATATAGTAAAGGGTATATATATGTATATATATATATGTATATATATATATGTATATAAAATGGTTTTCGTTTGCTATTTCTATGATCAGTTACGTTGATTGGTGCCATGAATGCAGTTGAGGTAATTAGCTATTAGCAAGAAGCCAGAATATGTTTTTTTGTTTTGGTGCAAAGAGTTTGTCGTAAAATTCTGTTTTGTATATATAGTATAATATAGATAATATTTGTAGTTAAACGCGTAAAATGGTTTCCTCTCTTTTATAACTATATTTCATATGTGTGAGAGCTTTGAGAGTTTTCCTTTTTTGCTTGTTTATATAATTGCAAAGAGTAATTTGTTAGCTTAAAGTAAATATAGTTTGAGCATGTGCTGAGAATGTGGCATGGTTCAGAGATGACAACCTATTCGTATGCCCACTAGCTCATCGAGCCTATGGCTTGTCGGACTCGCTCTTTGCCAGAGTCGAGCCGAACGCGCTCTTGAATTGATACTGACCCGATGACGAGCTGGGCAAGCTGCTTATCTGAGGTTCGCGCAATGTGAATGACATCATGGGATTGTAGACGCCGGTGGAGTACGTGCTGAGAGTGGAGGTGCCAGAGGCGCTCACCGGGTCACCCAGGCGACTGCCAAATGAGCTACTGAAGTTGTATGGCACGAAAGCAGATGCTGTGGAGGCTGCCGAGCTCGAGCCGAGCACGCTTGCATATGGCATGGCTGTGCTGGTGCTTGTGGCTGTGGGAGTGAGAGTGGGATTGGGTTGGGGACTGGGAATATTCTCAGAGCTGTTGCGCAGGCGCAGATCAGATGCACTGCCAGCTGAAGTGGAGGCCGCAGTGGTGAGTGGGGTGAGGTATGAGTAGTTGCTGCTGCTGCCCGCGTAGCTGCGGGACATGGGTGAGTAGCTGCTCGCGCTTGTGGGGGCCACGTCGGGCAAGAGCTCGTGACCGTACTTGTGGGCCGCCAGGGTGCTGGGCAGATCGCTGTAGCTCTTGGTCGCTGCCGAGGGCGAGAGGACGGGCGAGCGGCTGGGTGGACGAGGGAGCGTCTGCTTCTCAATCTGCTTCTCGGTGAGAAAGCGATCGTAGAAGGTCGACGTGACGGTCGTGTGGCGGATCTCCAGCTTGGCTGGCTGATAGACGGGCGTGTTGGAGCGTGAGGGCCTGCTTGGGTCATAGGGCTGGCGGTAGGGCGACACGGGCCTAGGGAAACTGTCGACTGTGGCTGTTGTGTTGTATCGTGTGCCTGTTGTTCGGGACTCGTACGGCGAGCTCAACGGGGACTTGCAGGCTGAGCGTCTGTCGTCCGCGTACTTGGCGCAGGTTTCTTCTAGTTGTCTATCTACTTTGTGAAACTTAGTTAAACTACTGGAGCTACCTAGTTCGCTACGATTATCAGCTAAATAATTTGGCAACATATTATCACGTCTTACCCTACTACTCTCGCGCTCCTCTAGCTCTTCCGTCTCGCGACGGCGACGCGGCGACAGCTCCCGGCTAACATCCCTGTGCGAACGGTGATGCGGCGGACTGGAAGCACGCAGCGGGCTGCCCGTGCGCAACGACTCCACGGAGCCGAGCGAACGGTGCTCGGAGCTGATCCGGATTGTTGGCGTATAGTCGGAGCAGCGCTGCGTGCCACGTCCTCGACTCTCGCTCCGACTGTGCGTCAAGTCCTCGGCCGAGCTCTTCTTATTGGAGAAGTGCAAGGAGTCAGAGAATAGAGAGTCAATATAGCGCTGGCACTTCTCCTTCTGATAGGATTTCTCCTCGCACAAGCTGTCGATGGACTTGATGCTGTTCTTGATGGAGCTCAGGCGATCATTAATGTTCTCTCCAGTGCGCAGCGGTACGCCCGTATGGGTTCCAGTTCGAGTGATGGGCGATGTTTCCTTAGAACCGAAAAAGAGATAAGACTTTTGAGTTTTGCCAATTCATAGATCACTTACCCTCATCAGGCGACTGCCTAGGGCGTCGACACCTTCAGAGGCTGCTGATGCGGCCGCTGTGCTGTTGATATAACTGCGACTTGCTGCTGCTGACGGCTGATCTGCAAGAGTCTTCTTAAGAATACGTTGAAGAATTTTAGAATTCTCCTCCATAAAGCTTAAAACATCAGTTATGCCCACCATTCGCTCGCTGGCTGGGCCCTGTCCCTGACTCTGCCGTGACTTGGGACGCCACGAGTCCTCGTAGTAGTCGTCGTCCTCATCCCGGAATCGTATGACCTTGGGGCTGGTGGGCCGATACGAGGTTGTCTCCTCACGGCGATAGTCACGGTAATCGTCATGTAGCTCATCGCGTCGCATTGCTGACTTTGGCGTTGTGGGGGCTTGTCGCCGGGGACTCTGCTCGCGCGACTTTGCCAGCTTGAACTCCTCGTAGGATAGCGAGGGCGAGACCACGTCTTTAAGTTTTTGATTGAATTCTTTGTAGTCTTTTTGGGTCTTGAAATCGAAGCGTTGCTCCTTTTCCAGCGCAAGAATACGCTTGTCCAGTTCTTCGGCAGTGGGTGGTTCCGGCTTGCTGGGCGAGTAGACCAAACGTTCCAGGCTGTGCACCGGAGTCTTGGGCAGCTGATCATCTAGCATTTTCTTTCGCTTGATATCCTCGATGGTGGGTGAACGGGAACGCGACTTGTGGCGCACAGGGGACTTTAGTTTCTCGTCCAGCAGTCGTATGCGATGCTCCAGCTCTCCCGTAGTCGGTATTTCACTATCATCCGGACTCGGATCGAGCAGCATCTCGAGCGGATGAATAGGTGGTTTCTTATTGGGGTCAGTTTTACGCTTCGAGAGATTGTCCTTGGACTTGGAGCGCACCAAGTCCAGTACGCGATATTTGTATTCGAGGTCGTCAGGGATGGGTAGATCGTCTTTGTGCGGCTGACGGCGAGCCGGCGAAGTGTATGGACTCTTCTTGCTGGCGGCGCGCGTCGGTGATGTTTGCTGCGTCTTCTTATTCTGGCGTGATGGTGACGTATAAGGTGATTTTGTGGTGATCTTCTCCTTACGTGAAGGCGACACGTATGGCGACTTGCTCACTGACTTGGAAACTGGAGACGTGTATGGCGATCTCGAGGAGGAGCTAGTTTGTTTGCGTGATGGACTGCGTGAGCGGTCGTTGACTGGAGAAGTAGCCTCCGCCACATGAACATCCTCGTCATCATCTAGGCCTTTGCCTTCGCATAGCTCTAAGAATTTGTTGAGGTCTTTCTCATGCGACAACGAGTACTGCAGCTTGATCTTTCGCTCGATTTCACAGAGTCTCTGCTCTACGTCAATTTTTTCAACATCTTCGAGTAGTTTAATTTGACGCTCCAAAGAGCGAAAGCGAGCCTCTAGCTCTTTGGTGGATGGCAGATAAACGGTTTTCCGTTTCAGGTGATGCTTAACTGGATTGGGTCCCCAGTCATAGTTGGGATCCTCCTCGGCGGCCTTTTCTTTCTCTTGTTTCTGCTCCGCTGCTTCTTGTTCCGGTTTGCCACTGGTGAAGTCTTCAATTTCTTTGGTCAGGTCTGATATGGCTTGTGCCTGCTCGACTTGCTCGGCAGATGGCTTACTTTCTGCTCGAATCAGTTTTCCATCTTTGGACTTGACGAGATTTCGATCGTTGAGTTGCTTTTCAAGGGCCTGAAATAGACCCTCGAGCTCTTCAGTATTGGCTCTGGTCAGACGGCGCACCTTCAATGCTTTTGGCTCATTATCCATTAGAAGTACCACAGTTTTATTATTGGGATCTACAGGGCCAATATCACTTGGATTAATTACAAGATTTTCTTCGGGATTTTGAAGTGGCTCCTCGGCTGAAGTTGACTTCTGTTCAACGGCATCTGATTTTTCACTATTTGGCTCAGGATCAGTTTTTTGAGTTTCATCTGGAATTTTCGGCTCTTCGATTGTGGGTGAGGATTTCATTTTGATTTTCTTTTCATCTTCTTGATTAGTAGTTTTAGCCTCAACCTTTTGCTCTTCTTTAGTGACATTCGTTAGGTCCGATTCTTTATTACCGGATTGAGCCTTTTCTTCATTTTCCAAGGTTTTGGTTTCCTTTACCGTCTCGGGCTCTGTCGTATCCATCGGGGGCACTGCAGGTTCTTCCAGCTTTTCGGCCTCGTCACACTTAACGCTCTGGTTGTGGCTATCTTTTTCCTGTTTTCTACTTGTCTCAGTTTCCTCGCTTTGTTCGGTTGGCGGAAGTGGAACATCTTCAGCGTTTGTCTCGGCATCAGGAATCGGTATTGTTCCATTCCTGGCTCGCGCTTCGATCAGCTCCAGTTCCAGCTGTTCCAATCGTCGCCTCAAATCATCTGTGTTGGGCTCGGCTGGCGGCTTTCGCTGTTCGTTCTCTTTGTTGAGCAGCATTTTAATATTGATGCTGATGTTAATCGGCTTGTCCGACTCCTCAACATCAGAGATGTTTTGGGTGTAGCGCACCAGCTCCTTGCCAATTTCCATGCCAGTGCTAAGTCGCCGTGGAGAACAGAGATCTTCCGAGTTGTGGTTGACCTTCTCCTGCTGCTTTTCCTTTTCGCGAACAGCTTCCAGCAGTTTGAGGCTGTTTTCGCTCAGCTGCTTCTCCAGAGCGAGAACACGCTGTTCCAGCTGAGCCTCCGCTTGCTGCGAGGTGCTTGGCTTGTCCTCATAGCTAAACATCCTCGATGCAACTTCGGAATCACTTGCACAGCGCTGCTTGTAGAATTTCTTGTACAATTTCTTTTCCAGGAATTGTAAACGATTTTCCAAATCGGCTCTTGATGGCAAATCGGAGAAACGACGAACCGTTCGCTGCGATTGCCAGGGTTCGTAATTTCCCGATCTGTAGTAAGCGGTGGTTGCAGGTGCTTCCGATGTCTCATCGCCCATTGTGGTGGGTCGCTGTTGCAGCTGACGATGCTCTGGCTGGCGCTTTCGCTGAGGGTTTATTTCGCTCGGCCTCAAGTTCTCCTCGCCCGGGGACTGCGCTTTTATCTTGCTCTGCAGCTCCTCAATGAGAGCGCGTTGCTGATGCGGCCCAGGATTGATGATGATCCGGTGCTCTGCTGGTGGGGGTGGTGGCGGTTCGGGTATGTGTGCCTCGATGGCCACATCGACACGGCGTGGAGGTGACTTAGGCGCCGGCTTTGATTTACTTTCACTTTCTTTTGCATCCTTGCTGTGTAATGCCTCGTAGCGGCTCTCCAAGTCCTCGGTTGTGGGTGGTTGCTTTTTGATTGGTTTTGTGTCTTCCTCCGAGTCGCCGAGCTCTGCCATTACTTCCTGTTCAATGCGCTCCAGCGCCTCGTTCACAGTTTCGTTTTGAGTGGTTAAGTGATTTTTACTACTCATGCGACGGTTCAGGGTCTCATAGCGCTTATCCAAGTCTTCCATAGAAGGAGGCTCGGAGGCTCGCCTTTTAATATGCTCTGCTGGCCGTGTTTTCTCTGACTGTTCAGCTGCCGGGTCTGACTTTTGATCTGGCTTGACGGGTTTCTGAGGACCTGCATTAGTTTCAGTTGCTAAGGGCTTTTGCTCGGCTTCTAACACTTTGTTGGCTGTCTTGCATGTGGTCTCAAAAGCTTTCCGCTTCTCCAAAGTGGCCTCCGATACCTCGCTTGGGCTTTCATCGTTTGTCAACGATGCACTTATTGCCTTAACTTTTTCATCAAAGGACTTAATTGAGCTTTGAGCCTCCTCCTCTTTTTGGGTTTTAGGTTCTTTAGCATGCTCTGATTGCTTTGTTTGCTTTTCTTCCTGTGGCACTGGCTCAATTTTATTAGAAGACCTCTCATTGTCAACTGCTCCATTTGTATCTCCTTTGGAGGTGCTCCGCTGCTTCTCTAAGGCATTGAAGCGTTTCTCTAGTTCCTCTGTGGAAGGTGGGGACTTTCGCTTGAGCACCTCAACTTGCTTGTCCTCTGCATTCGATGATTCTTTGCTCTTTACAAGTTCTTTCTTTTCGCTTTGGTTTTTCTCATTTTTCGGAGGTGAAACTTTGACTTCAACTTCCTTATCCGAAGCTTCAGGCTTTGGGCTCTCAGCATGTTTGGGAATCTCTACATCGCTTGTCTTTTCCTTTGTTTGATTAACTTCTTCAGCTAATTCTTGGCTCTGTGCTTTACTTTCTGCCTTTGCTGGTGCCTCTGCAACTTTCTTGGGTGAAGCTTTTTTACTTTCTATGATTTCGTCAGGTGGTTCCTTCTTTGCCTTGGTAGGACTGGCTTTTTGCACGCTTATCCTTCGCTCTAAGGCATTAAAGCGATCTTCTAGTTCGGCTGTTGAAGGCAGTTTTTTAAGGCGCGGTGTCTCCGACTTCTGCTTACTTTCGCTCTCTTTCTTGTCAGTTGCATCGCTTTCGTTGGCAGGTTTTGTTGTATCTGTCTGAGAGTCATTTAGTTTATGCAGTTTGCTGGTTTTTTCGCTTTCGTTTCCCTCCTTTGAGCTACTGCCCGCTGGCTGATCTTGACCCCTAAGTTCAATGGGAGCTTTTGAGTTTGATTCAGTGGAGCTCATTTGCTTGGCCAAGGCATTGAAACGCATTTCCAGGTCAGCTGTAGAGGGAATACGTTCCGGCTTCTCAAAACATTCAGCCGTGGGCTCTACCGGATGCACACCTTGCTTCTCCGCACTGAGCTGTTTCTCGAGCGTATTGTAACGCTCCTCCAGAGCCGCAGTGCTAGGTATGTACTTGATGCCCTCTATTTTATCACTTGCCGAATGTCGATTCGGTTTCTCCTGACTGAACCGTCGCTCTAGCGCCTGGAATCGTTCTTCCAGCTCAATCGTGGATGATCTTGTCAGAGTCTTGCGCCTTGGATCTCGACGCTTACGGCAGGCGCTACTGAGGATCGTGGGCAGTGCGTCCTTCTTCGGTTCTATCGTCATGCTCAGCACTTCTTTGTAGTCGTCCTTGTTTTCGCCTGGAATGTTGTCATCGCGTATTGGAGGTATGCCCGCTTTCAGTTCTATAGCTGGTAGATCGAAAGGCATACTCTTTGCTATATACCCAGCACTGTGGCCTTCGACCAGGGCACGTTGCTCTTCCTTGGGCGAGGTTATTTCCGCATCCTCCTCGTTTAGGGAGAACGAGAGTTCTAGTAGCTTAGGACGCTCCACGCTATTGACCCGCTCAAAATACTGATTGGTTACGCCATCGTCACTAACATCGTACCGCCTTGAGGAGTATTCCTTTTCCACGGCTGAGCTGGCTACAGCATCAACTATATCAGGAGGATTAACCGATTCGGTATCGGACATTGCATATTCTAGCCTAGACGAAGGCAGTTCACTGATGCTGGCTGTGCCTAGATAGCTGACAACATCTCGGAGGGGTGAGAGCTGTGTAGTGCTGGTCGCTGGTAGAGTTGCGCCTGTCAGCGTTTCTATTTTACTTGACGCCAGATCCCCTGCTTCCTTTGACCAATCCAAGTTCCTTGAGTAGTCAAAGCGATCGCATTCGGTGGCGCTGTCCTCCTCCTCTTTTGGTGCCGGCTCCTTCTCATCGCCGCTCTCGGTTCCCATGAGCATAAAAGGTATTTCATGGCTACTGGGCGCCCACGACTTGGGTCTCCTGCGCTCCAGGCTGGGCTCTCGTGATACAGCCAGCTTAGGCTTCTCTTTCAGCTTGCGCGCCAGCTTTGCTTTGCGCTTGGGACTCTGCTCGCTCGACTTGGGATCGTCGTCATCGCACAGACTGGTGTCGGTGCTGGAGCCATCTTTGTCCTCCGCCTCCTGCTCCCCATCGCTATCCTCACTGTACGAGGAGCTATCACTTTTGCCCAATCGCGAACGCAGCTTCTGTGACTTGACCGCGGTGGCATCGCTGCCTTCTCGAAACATGGCAGCGCGATCGGCTTTGATCTCCTTCCACGTCAGGCTATCACGTCGATTCCGCGTGGCATCCGTGTCCCGCCAGAGCAGCGTCTCCCCGCGCCGCAGCTGTCGTTCTGGAGGCTTGCTGTGCAGCACGGCTGGAAGCGAGGGCTTGCGTGCGGGTGGAATTGCGCCCAACGGGGCTCCCACACGCTTCCCCTTGTTGGTGATTATGGCCGGGCGGCCGAGGAGCAGCTGATTAACTGGCAACTGGTTGGAGCTCGCTTGTCGCGGTGCAGTTGCTGTGGAGCAGGCGGAGGTCAGTATGACGTGGGCCTGCTTCTGTCGCTCGCGCAGACGATCGTACTGCTTCTTCAGCAACGATATGTCCAGAGCCAGCCGGTCCTTCTGTTCCGCTTGCGGCTTGCCTGCCCCCGTTGCGCCCGTGCCCACGGAGCCGCGTCTGCCCCAGTTCAGGCCCCACACAGTGGCCACTGCCATGCGCGACTCGTCGTCGGAATGCGCATCCTCCTCATCGTAGTAGAGCCTGCAAGAAATGCAACGTGAGCTAATTTCCAGCTATATTTCATTATGAACCTACTGCAATCCTTGCTTGTTGGCCAGCGGAGTAATGTTGTACAGATGCTTCTCCCTCAGCTGCTTGATGTCGGCTATGGGTCCTAGCTGCACCACTTTCTCTATGAGGCCATTCGAATCGATGAGGTGGCCATTCAAGAGCTCATTGGAGAAGGATCCCATTTTGCCATAGAAGTCATCAGCAGTGCGTGCATTGAGGACACGTCTGGGAAATAATGAGAGTAGAAAAAGAATTTAAGACATTGACACATAATCAGTTTTACATAAAAAGTATCAATATATACTACTCTATGGTTAATATTCACTCATCATTCACTGAATGCCTAAGACTGTCTTACGAATTTACAATAATATGATGGTAGATCATATTTAGATGGTATATAGGTTAGTTATTCATGAAAATAATCAGATTAGAATATTAATTCGTTCATGATCCAGATATCGTTTAATGGATTAATGGTAGCTCTAATATTTTTATTATGGAGCTGGGATTTGCCTGCTATTTCGATTCACAGCTAATGACGCTGAGACTTAAAACCTGGAATATGTACATACTTGTAGAGACCCTCTTCTTTAAACATAAGATTGTTTCCAATACGGGAAATTATTCTGTTAATTTTAGTTCGTTATGTAGTCGGTATTATGATCTACCTAACAGAAACATTTTTGCTTGACTACTTAATTTGTATTATTCAAGAAGGTCTACTTGTAATTTCGATAAAGTATTTTAATCTCAATAGAGGTCGCTCTCAGACATAGGGATAGAAAGTCAGGTGAGCATTGTAAATATTTACAGTTGTCTATTTTATTCAAGTGTGAGTATGAGGTTGTCCTATCCAAATCAAAACATTTATGTTTCATTATATAATAATGACTACCACAGAGAGGAAGAGCAAATGTGTGGACCTGACTCTATATGAAAGACGGCAGTCTATTGAATCCATTTCCTGCACACTAAAACTTACGGCCTCTACTAAAGTTTTGCAGTATTCTTAACTTTGTTTTTTGCTTGATATTTAAACCCAAATTGCGGCACACACAAAAGCTGTTTCGGCAAACAGGAAAATTGCATTTGGCCAGCAAAAAACTTTGGCAAATGACAGTAACCTTGCGTCTGTCATGAGCCTTGACACAGATTTTGGCCCGCAGGCCAATAGAAATCAGACACCGACAGCGACGCTGACGCCAACGCAGACGCCAACGCCAACGCCGACGCCAAAATGGGCAAACACAAGTTGTGAGCTGTCGCATAAGAAATTGGAAGCAGTACTCACTCCTCGAGCAGGCTCCAGAGGACGAGGGCGGTGCGCAGCAGCACGTCGCTGCCCTCGATGAGCACCAGATCCCAGACACGCAGTACGCAGGACATCGGCAGGCAGGTGCAGAACATGGTGAGGAACCACTGCATGGTAAATACGTTGGTGAGCGGCGGCTCATAGGCATTCTCCATGGGCCCCTGCAGTCGCTGTAGGTGCTTGGCCAGGCGTGGGAGCTTTGTTTGCATAAGCTCTCGGAAGACGCCCATGTCCGCTTGTAGGCCGCCCATTGAGCCGTAGAAGTAGCCCGTGGGCAGCACGCCCTCTACCAAGTAAATCATGACCTTCATGGACTCCTCCTCCTCCTTGTCCATCACCTGCAGTATCAGCGCGCCCAGCATGTTAAAGCCCTGGGGTGACACGAAAGCCGTTGTCTATAATTGGGAAACAGCAAAAGCAACTCGGCGGCCCTCACCTGGCAGTAGCCCACTTCGGGGTTGTAGCGCGCATAGCCGAGCAGGATGCGCTTGAGCTTCGCCTGGTTGATGGAGCCTGCGGGGCCGGTGCACAAATTCGAGCCCGTGCGGTGCAGATCCTGGGGGGACATACGATTCATTAGGCTCAAGTTAGTCTGCTCAGATGGGAGCTATTTGCTAGTCACCTTAACGATCTGAATGCCCAGCTCCTCATCGTCCTCGCGCCACTCCTCGCAGAAGCACTTCTCGCGCTGCTTCGCCCAGTCAATGTTCTTCGACTTCAGATACTTGTCCGCCAAGGACAGCCACAGCTGTGGGGTCAACGATTAGTTTCAAGATTATGGCCCAAATACCAAAGGCAAATGCAACCGTTTACCTTGCGCCGGAACTCGGGTGGCGTGCCGCCTGGCAGTCGAGCCACCAGCTTCATGGCATGCAGCCATTGGTTGTAGTCCGACAGAGCCTCATCCGCGTCAGCATCGGTGCTGGCGTTGGCCGGTCCCGTGCCCAGCATGTTGTTGTTGTTGCGGTTGCGGCTGAGAGTCTTGCTATGGCCGCCGCTGACGTTGTTGTTGCTGCTGCTGCAGCTGATGGTGGTTGAGCTGCTAGTGGCGCTTGTGGTGCTAGTGGGTGGGGTTAGGCTGACTTTTGGTGGCGGTGGTGAGAGACTAAAGCGCATTTTAGGCTGTGCATCGTCTGCAAAAGTTTTCAATTTCAAATGGTCAGTAGATGCATGTGATCGAAGACGAAGAGAAGAAGAGGAAGAAGAAGAAGAAGAATTATAACAGTATGCAAACAGTTAAGAGCTAACAACTAGTTGGCTTTGGCTACGTCCGTGTGAGTTGACTTACAATATCCGTGCAGTATGCAAACTTTACCCAAGTATATATGTATGTATATTTATAGATTAGATTAAGAGGATTATATAATACGGTTCATTATCGAGTTATCAAAGAGCACGCGCGAAAGAGAAGAAGAAGAAAGAACAAAACAAAATAGATAAGTATATTCATAGAGTAATTATTAGACGATTATACGATTTAATATTGGTCACTGCTGAAGCCCTCCGAGGCCATGAGAGCGAAATGTCAACAATGAGCGAAAGCTTGAAAGCAATTGATAAACTAAAAGAGAACTTGCCCCATTCAACGGGCAGCATGCGATGGCAAATGCGATTTGCAGTCTGTTTGTCTGTCTGTGTGTCTGTCTGTCTGTCTCTGTGCGACAATGCGATAAAATATGCTACAACGAATACGCCAAACATCACAAGCCACATTCTAATCCCGGAGATGTGGGTGGGGGTGGAAGCATGTGGCGGCAGCTCACATTGACCATGATGTATCTACAGATGTGTGTGTGTGTGTGTGTGTGTGTGTGCGAGGGGTATTGATGAGTGTGTGCACTGACTGCTGACAGTTTAACATGCCGCATGTCCTGGCCAAAGTACTTAGCTTATTCGCTCCTCCTGGACACTTGATACGCTGACGCTCTGATATGAAAACTTAATTCACTTGAGCTGGCTTCATCTGCGCCCTCAGGCGCATAAATCTTCACTTTCTTATTATAGCCGTTGCTGTTGCTTGTTTTTCTGCCCCAGCACAAAAACGAAGAAGAAGAAAATTCCTCGCAATTCGAGCAGGCGTCAAACGCCAAAATGTGAAAAGCAACTGGGGCAATCTGACTGCATGACTTGGGTTTGATTTAGCTTCTGCTTGTTTTCTCAGCCATTGAGGCAACGAAAATCGCATTTATGTTTTTATTAAAATTCAATACTTTTTAAGTTGATGGGAAATTTGATTGGAACGCTGTTTCATTTTTGTCTGGCAACATAAGTTGACTCTGTTGCTCAAAGAGGTTTATTGGAGACTCATTAGACGGTAACTAAGGTGAAGCTGCTCCCATAATCCCACACAGCATGCTAGAGAGTTGAGCATTATTTATTTATATATTGATAGCAATACAATATTCATTTTTGACTTATAAATATTTTGTGAGGGTTTGTGGCTCCCCCAGTTACCGTCTAATGAGCTCCAACTTCCTTCTTGACATACGCAGACCAAAATAGACGCAGGCATGAATAATAAATATATTTATACCGCATTTTATATCTCTGTCTGCCTTAGAAGTAGCAATAAAATGATATAAATTATCTTACGCATGATATGCTTGAGAATATGTTATCACTGTATAATATTTCATGCGGAATATAAATGAATAAATAATTCTTACAAGGAATTTTATATTTTTATACTTGTTACCCAGGCTAAGGGGCGTAACGATTCGGCAAATTCTATGTTGGGTAGAGCAGATACGTTGTTTTTTTGGGAGCAATCGACTTGAATTCGTATCTAAACTTTGTACTTATCCAAACTTGTGTACTCAATCAAAGACAATACTGTTTTTAGGGCTAGAGGGTCAAGGTTGGCTAGTTAAGCTACTGCAGTCTTTAAATTCGACTCTTAAATTACTATTCATCTAAAATCCTATCGAATATACCCTGTAAGCCTTTAGCCAAACTGGAATAGATTATAAATTCAATGGTATGAAGGAGAACAGAAAGGTAGCTATAGACGGATTTCTGGCTTCTTTATCGCTGTCGATTTCCACATGTTGACTTGTTTAGCACATAAAGTATTCCTAAGTGGTACACAAATCATTTTTTTTCTCTTTACTTTGCCAGAAAAGTCATAAGAAAAGAAGAAGAAGGTTTTGTTCTACTATGAAGCTTGACGTTATAAGAAACTCATGTCGTATAGGTTGAGAATTTTGTTTTATAATTTATAAGTCGTCGAATAGATGAATATGCGTTCGTCAAATGAAAGCACAATTTTAATTAATTTTCTACGGAAGCTAATTGGAATTAGGGCTGGGGAAAAAAGGAAAAATGTGGTTCGCGTCATGATAAATAATTAAATTGCGCAGCTCGAGCACGTTTAAGAGAATTGCGAAAAGTTAATTGAAAATTTAAAAGTTGCCAACAACAAATGCCGATGCCCACCTTGCTCGCATCGGCAACTCGTCTCGCGGGGCAGCATCTTAAGGACTCTGAGAATAAATACATATACCTATGTATGTATGTAAATGCGATGTGTTTTATAAGCAGCTTACAGCTGATGCCCGTCCGGGCAAAGAAAACACTTCCCATTTCAGCTCTGTTTGCATAACTGAGTGCGAAACTAATGAAAACAACGAAATAAAGACAACCAAATGTTGTTTACAAGAAGTCTCTTGGAAGTGTTGCTCATGCTGGCCTTTAATGACAAGCAAACAGACCGGCAAATGACTAATGAATTACTAATTGCACAAACACTCATGTAATGGGCCTCACGCAAATTAAGTGCGGCCCATAAAACATTTTTATGCCCGACTCTCCGTAGGCTTAGCCACTCTGCACAGGGCAGGAGTCTCTCGTATGACAGCGGCTGCTAAGTATGATTTATATAACAATGGCTAAAAAATAGCTGTGCGTAATTATTTTAAATGCACTACAAAGCGAAAAGGATGCAAAAAAGACACACACACATGTGTGTGCGCGTGTGTGTGTGTGTGTGTGTTTGTGTCAAGGCTGTGCCAGGCAGCGTTTGACTAGGCCTTGACCAGAAGCTGAACTTTAAGCAGCATCACGTGTGTATTCTGAGAAATACGTATATGTGTGCATGTTATATATATGTATGTATCTATGCGTGCATTGTCTGTTTATATTTGGCAACGTAAAGTGCAAGAAAAAAGCAAGCCAAGAGTTTTGGCCTAATGAGCCGCGCACACATTTGGCTTATGCACTTGGCTATAAAAAAAAGCAAGCAACTCGCTCGTAGCTAACTCTCATCGCCGCAATCGCAGCAGTGGCAGTCACACACACACACATACACACTCTCATTTATCCTTGGGGAATGCCACGATGCTGGGCCAGCGTCAGTTAGTCTGCAGCAATGGCACTTAACCATGTAATTCCCATTCCTGTGGAGCCAACAGCGTCTGAGAATGTTTATGTATTACGGTTTGGTCAATGCGCCAGCACGTGCGCTGCAATTGCCGTCAATTGAGTCAGCTGCAATCAGCTGGCCCCAGGCATAGACAGAGGCACGGAAAGGGAATGGGCTAGGCGCAGGGGTTACATAATAAATGAAACGCTATTTGGTTCATTAACCCATTGAACCTCTGTGCTTATATCGGGCGAACGATTTGACTCGCTGAGACAAAAGCTTGAAATGTCGATTAAGCTAGGCAGCACACACACACACACACACACACACACACACGCGCGTGCGTATGTATGTGTCACGTTATGCAGCATTCGAGTGGCTGGCATTGTTGTCCTGGTTTCGAGGGTTTGTGCAACGGACTCCATTTTATAACGGCACCCCGGCGTGCGTTGGCTTTTTGCCTTCCCGCTCCCTATCACATGCACCCGCCTACATGCATACATATATCTATTGTCGTCTCTTGCCTAGCTTTGATTATGTGGAACGTAATTCGGTAGAGCATTCATCAGTCGATGGTTCATTTGATCAGCTGTAGCACTTCCAGCATTTCCATCGAGTTGCTGCCTGTCAATTTCAATAAGCTTCGCAATTTGCTGAAGCGTTTTTCCCCCAGCCGTTTTCGCCGTTTTCCCTGCCTTAGACCCTCGTCCTGGCCTTTTGGGCTTACACAATCCGCTCTGTGTTTGCGCGTTTTGCATATAAAAATGCGAGAAACTGCACAAAAATCATGCCTTACATTTTTTTCGTTCTTTTATATTTTATTTAATTTTTTTTATTTTTATTTTTATTGTTTGTGTTTTGTGTGCGAGGCACGCGGCACTTCGTAAAAAAGTACGAAGCAACCAAGGCAGACCAAGGCGGTAATAACGCGTACATTGTGCTAACGCCTGATTCTGACAGATTGAGCCTTTTATAGATTTCGTTTTGATTAGATTTCTAAAAATGATGGCCGGAGCTCTCCTTGACACCACATGCCTAAGCACAATCGAAATTTAAATATGAAGAAAGTTACTTTCAAGAGTAGAAGATTAACCACAAGTTTTGAATATTGAAAGTTTAATTAAATATCCCTTATTTATAGCCAAATCATGTGGGTTTGTGTGTGAGAGAATACGAATGGACGACATAGAGATCAACAGGGTAATATTTAAGTGAGATGTTACTTGAGTTGTTATACTTAGGAGTAGGCATACCTCTGAGAGAGGGCGAATACAAACTTTACAGATAATTAAAGCTATACCCAGTATTTCGGCAAGAGTTTTAAGACTAAATAACTAATTGAGACATATGTACATATATGTAGAGAGATCAACTGTCTGACATATTGTAAGCTGTAAGGCTATAAGCTACATGCACCTATAACCAGAACTGAAAATTGGTAATAATACTAAATAAACAAAGGATAATTGGTTTAAAAAATATATACATATGTATGTATAAGATACTTATTGAAATGAATGATGTATTGCAAGACTTGCTTTTGATTATTTTACTACTATACCATTTTAAATAAGAATTCAATTTCTTGAATGGCTAGAAAAGTTTATATAATAAAGAAATCATCTTACGTTTTAAAGAACTGCCTTAGGGTCATATATTGTATGTATAAGGCAACTTGATCAAGAGGAAGTCAAATAATATATTTGAGCTGTGAGCTCTCTGCCAAATGTCCACTATTGTTAGAGAGACAAAAGGAATAAGACTTAAGTATATTTTATATAAAATATATGTATTATATACATATGCAATATATTTAATGATGATTTTGTATTTGTTGGTCAGAAATTGCAAAAATGCCAACGTCGCTTTCACAATAAATTTATATATTTATTTCTTTATTTGCTATACAATGCATATAGTATATCCTATCGTTACTGCTTTTGTCCCTCTAGCAATCGTAGAGATTTGGCAATTAGCTCTGAGTCTCACTCGGCATCTATAAAATTCTATTTTGCCTGGGAACGAATAAGTTGTATTTCAAATTAAATGAAATATTAAATGAAATGAATTCTAAAATATCTGCTCATCAACGTATATAAATATATATTTGTTGACTAATTTTCAGATGCTTCCTCCATGTGTAGATGTGCATATTTTATGTAAATTGCATAATCACAATTGAATAAATCATAAAACAACTGCCACATTGGCAAATTGAAACAAACTTTGACTCACAAAATATTTCCTATTAACTTAAATTTATTTGAACTTTCCTCACCAACTACAGCTGCTATAATCTCAGGTGTGAGAGCACCTGTTTTGATGAGACTCGCTCGAGTGAAGGGTGGAAAATTATCAGCTGAGACGCAATTTCAATTCAATCACGTTAAAAGTGTGAAAATTCAACACACACACACACACACACACACACACACAAACAAAAGCAAAGCTCTAATGAAGCCATAGTTAGATTAAAGTGGGACAAGTCAACAAATTTAAAGTTAATAAAAACAGTTAAAAGTAACAACAACAGAAACAATACAGCAGCATGCAACAGTTGTGTGTGTGTGTGTGTGTGTCTGTGTAGGCATGCGAGTGCGTGTGCGTGTGCGTTCGATTTATATTTGAAGTCAGCCCGTGACGGGAGACGTCATGAGAAATTATCTAAAAACAGAATCAAATGGCGGCTGCACAAAGATGAGGGAGTGAGATCAAATTCTAATTAAACGGTTAGCTTGAGGGGATTAAAGTGGCGAAGGGGGTATTTGCGAACGTCCATAACAATAATGAAATATCATGTAAATGAAGGCGAAGGACAAAACGGAGCGGGACGGGGCGTGGCTCGGCAGTGTTGGCTGCTCTCTCGCTTTGGCATATTCATGTGAAAAATGCAAATGTTAATTACAAGCGGCCCCAAAATTAGAACAGTGCGCGTTATGCGTGACTAATGCCAGGCACTGTATGGATGTATATATGTATGTGTGTGTGTGTGTGTGAGTGTGCTGGATTAGGCCTGTAAATGTAGTTGATGAGCGCCAGTTGAAATTCAGAATGAAATGTATGCAAGGTTGATGGTATTGCATAAATATTTCATAGAAGAATTTACCTTTTCGGTTGGTAATTGTTGTTTGTTTGAGAGTGTTTGGAGAGTCAAAGAAATATATAGAGAGAGATTTCAAAAAATACATAAACAGAGAGCAAAAGAGAAAGAAAGAGAGAGAGAGAGAGAGAGAGAGGCAATAAATGTACAATTATAACAATTAGATCAATTCTGAACACACATAGAGTGAACGCAGCTAAGCTCTGATTGCTGCAAGGCGCGCTAAAAAGGTGGGGAGCACATTGATTAGCAAATACGTCACATAAATGTATATTAGTATATGTATATATATAGTATATATAGAGGGCATTAGAGTATATCAATCGACAGTCTGCTTGGCACAGTTGGCATATTTACCCATGTTAAGTAAACGTGCGCTGCTTGTTATGCTACGATTTCTACGACGGCTTTCAGTGGCGCCTCATTAAAATCGAAGCTGTTGTTGTTGTTGATGTTTATAGCTGTTGTTTAGTAGTACTGGCTGTTGTTGTTGTTGTTGTTGTTGTTGTGATGGGTTCGCAATTGACTTAGTTTTATTTTTACATTTTTGCGCTGTACGTATCAGCTGTATGTTGTTGTTGTAGCTGTTGTTGATGTTGTCGTGGCCTATTATTAGTATTGTTTACTTAATACATACACAGTCATATATATATATATATATATCTATATATATAATTAAAATAAATACAAAAGTTTACTACATTCTCCGACTATAAATGGCATGCTTTTATTAATGTTATGTAACAACACACACACACATATACACTCGCACTCGCACTCGCTCATAAAAAATGTTTTCATACATATTTCTGTTTTATTTCGAAAAGTTGTCGGCATTCACAGCACTGTCAGCACGCACTGAGAGAGCCAAGTCAAAACCTTGACAGCAACTAAAGCTGAACTAGTTTATTTTTGTTGTTGCTTTTTCATTGTTTGTTGGCCCATGGATTTGGATTAGGTAAGAAGACGTCGTCGCTGTTGCCGCGCCATTGTACTATGACTTTTGCTCGGTCGTTCATCGATCCTGGTTTTTGTTTTTGTTTTTGGTTTGCCAGTTGGTAACTGTCGTCTTGACCCAGTTTTGAGTGCTGGCCAGCCAAAGCTAACCGTTATCTACCAAACTTGAACTGACATTTCAGCTTACCTTCACCAGTTGTCAGAAATTGCGTGCTTTGGCGTTTGTGGTTAAGCAAAGCTTATTAGGTGCAATCGCAATCGCAATTTTCAAGCTGACATATCAAGTATTATATATTAATATAATTATGCCTTACTCAAACATTTTTAGTCGAGTTGAGTAAGTGAATATTCACTGTTATGCAATGCCTTAATAAATTTATTCCGCTTCAACCGAATTGTAACTGAACTTTATTAATCGTCTTCATCACGAATTTGTGTGTGTGTGTGTGTGTGTGTGTTTGCATGACGTGAATCACAAGAAATCGGATATGCTTTAAAAGCGACAGTCCAAGCACAACAATAAACACACACGCATGCCCCATGTAATTGTGTGAGTGGCTGTCTCTTTCTCTCTCTATGTGTGCGAGTGTGTGGGTGAATAACAAACAATATCAATAGCCAGCAAATACAATTTCACTGGCGCTACAGGAAACGGGCCGCGCTGAAAAAAGCGCGCTCGCTGCCCTCGACCGCAAAGCGGAAGTCGACGTTCGATAAAGCAAACTTTTTTCTGTTGCATAGTTTTAGGCGCTGCATAAAATGCCTGCAGCAATTGCACTTAATTGCAATATTCCGGTCGATCGATATTATTATGGCCTCATTCAATTAAGAGTTAACACGCACACACACACACACACACACACATACATAACTGCTGGCATTGAAACGCCATTGCACATCGCTCTGTATGCAATTAATTGTGTTTCACCACAATTGCAGAACAGAAAAAAAGATGCTACAATTATATTAGAAATAAAAAAAAAAACAAAGCTACTTTTGCACGTGTGCGCGCTTTCAATCGGTGCTGCCGCTGTGGCTGTGCTGCCGTCGACGTCGGCGTCAGCGTCGGCGTCGCCTCGGTCGATGTAGCCAACGCTCTACGTGCTGGACGAATATCAAGGGTGCACTGTTCAGCGGCCACACACAGAACGAGCCCACACAATGACGACGCCAACCATAACTGACAGGCGGCCGAGCCAGCGCACAGATATAAAAACATAGATAAAAGTGGCAAAATACTTGCGGAGGCCAAGCAGCAGCAGCAGCAGCAGCCGCAGCAGCGAAATCTACACGTGCCAACACATTCACATACATTTATACGTATATTTACATAAAGAAACGCATTGGAAGCTTGTGCGTGTGTGTGTGCGTGTCTTCTGT
Organism: Drosophila navojoa; assembly: GCF_054131105.1. Taxonomy (NCBI): domain Eukaryota; kingdom Metazoa; phylum Arthropoda; class Insecta; order Diptera; family Drosophilidae; genus Drosophila; species Drosophila navojoa. The sequence goes on along the minus strand of NC_142890.1, from coordinate 28,585,680 downwards.
ACGTCAGACAGTCTCTAAGCGCCCGCCACTGAGTTGTTTTCATGTTCACTCGCTTGACATTGTGTCGTCATCAACCCCCAACGTGGACACACACACACACCTAAACACACACGCACATGTGTGTATGTACGTGTGTACATGCGTAGGCTTACCTGCCCACTACACACACACAGACACAGACACACGCACACAAACAGCATTCATTCAATGAACTGAGCCGAATACACACATAGAAAACTCTACATATATGCACATACACACACACTCTCACAAATACATATGTAACACATACATGCGCGTTGCGTATAGTGAATTTCCTTCAGCTTTTCTAGCTGTTCTCCGCACTAACGACGCACACAGCTGAGAGTTCCGCACTTGACTAAGTTGGGTTTGCTTTGGAAGCACACTGCGTACCCGGAGGCCAGAACACCAGCTGTGGGTCATGCGCACTGCGGCCACAGTCGCAGTCGGACAGCTGTTTGTGCACTGCGAGAAAGCGGGAGTTGGTACTCACGTGTCTCCACGACCAGTATGGCCGTCACGAACTCGCAGAGCACCTCCTGGTGGCGCTGCAGGCGATCGCGCGTGATCAGCACTCGCTCCAGCATGTAGCCCATCATCAGCAGCTCCACCTTGAGCATGGCACTGACATCGATCAGCTGGCGCACGCTCAGCGTCTGCAGCACCTTCTGATTGCCGGCCAGGCCGCTGGCCATTTTCGCTCCACTCTCCCTCTTTGCGGATCTGCGGCAGGGACGTTGATCCTTGGAGCTGGGCTTCTCCTGCACTTTCTGGTGGCGACGGCAGCGACGCAGACGTCTGGCCTGCTGCTCCTGCTTGCCATAAATGTCGCATAGCAGTGCACTCAGCAGAGTTTTCGTGTCGCTGTGGGTATTACCAACTGGGTTACGGCTTATCAGGGCCGAATGCTAAGTGTTAATTAAAGCTCACCTCATTTTCGTAGACTTCAGTGATAGGACACAGCGGTTGTGCAACGATTGCCGCATGGGTATGCTCTTCTATCGCCCGCAATGGCTTTTTTATGCAAAATATAAAACTGAAAATACAAAATAAATTTACATAATAGTCTAAGCATTGTTTGATTTATTTTTAAGTACTTTCAGAAAATGTACTCCGACCAATACCTAGAGCTGCAGATGTCCATTAAACTTGGTGGATTGAATGTGTTCAGACTAGATTCTTTTTATACTGTTTGAATCCGAGGGTACACTCGCTTTTAAAAGAATTTAGATATTACAGTTATGCCAAAAAGGGACTTGGAAGTGTTTCAATTGATGAATAGACATAAATATTTGGGAATATGATAAAACATTTCTAGTCTGCGTTTTCCGGGGGAGAGGGGTGACAGGTAAAATATTGCCTTAGAACTAGAATATAGAATATTGAATTGCTTATATCTATATGCTATGTATATGCAATCCAAGGATTTTGAGCTGGTGGCGGTTTCAACTGAATATCTCAGTGCAACATTATAATTTATCCACAATTTTCCCAAAGTATAGGCCAACTGTAGCTGCTGCGTTAACTGCGCAGTCAGCAGAATGTGTGCCTGTGAGAGGATATCTTATGATCGGGCACTACCGACTAGCACTTGCTAAATTTATATTATATTATCATATAGCAATTTTCTCAATAATTAAGCTTTATTGAGGCTTACACCTATCTACCATATTATGTACATTACGATCGGCATTGTCATTGTCTTTTTTTATACCCTGAACCCATTGAAAATGGGAAATCAGGGTATAATGGTTTTGTTAAAAGTATGTAACAGGCAGAAGGAGGCGTGGCAGACCCCACAAAGTATATATATTCTTAATCAGGGCGACAAGCTGAGTCGATTTGGCCCTGTCCGTCTGTCTGTCCGTCCGTCCGTCCGTCCGTCCGTCCGTATGTATGAACGCGTCGATTTCAGAAGATATAAGAGCTAGAGACTTCAACTTTTTTTAAAACGTCCGTATATATCACGCGCATATCGAGTTTATCACTAAAAAACGATAACTCATTCCGATACTTTTTTATCGATAAAAACCTTATCGAAGATCACTTAAAAAATTATATCTCCTACATCTTTCAAGCTAGAGTCTCCAAATTTACAATGTATATAAAGATGTATTTTATACAATTTCGGTTTTTGTTCAAATTTACCCCCCACCCCTAAATCCACCCCCTCACCCTCATCTTTGTAAAAGTCGTATATCAAATACTAGAGACTTGTGCTTCGGTATACACATACATTTTAACATTATGATTACGTTCTGAAAGTTTCATTACGATCGTACGTCTAGAAATTAAATTATTCAACAAATAAGTTCTCATTATATTGCCAACATTGCAATGCAACCCAAGCGCAATCGCCTGTATATGCGAGTGTGTGTGTGTGCGTGTGTGTTTGCTAATTATTATTGAAATATCAGTTGCTTGTAGGGTTCAGGGGATCTCGTAGTTGAGCAGTCTCGACTAGAGAAATTGTATAATTTTTTAAGTGATCTTCGATAAGGTTTTTTATCGATAAAAAGTATCGGTGAGTTATCGTTTTTTAGTGATAAACTCGATATGCGCGTGATATATACGGACATTTTAAACAAAAGTTGAAGTCTCTAGCTCTTATATCTTGTGAAATCGACGCGTTCATACATACGGACGGACGGACGGACGGACAGACAGACAGACGGACAGGGCCAAATCGACTCAGCTTGTCGCCCTGATCAAGAATATATATACTTTGTGGGGTCTGCCACGCCTCCTTCTGCCTGTTACATACTTTTAACAAAACCATTATACCCTGATTTCCCATTTTCAATGGGTTCAGGGTATAAAAATATATAAATAGGTAAATAAATAAAAGCTTAAATAAATAAATACAAAATAAAAATGAAATAAATCAATAAATAAATGATCAAATATTTATTTATTTAATAAATTTATTGATATATAAATTTATAAAATTATAAATGCAAAGAAATAAATATATATTAATATAAATATATAATAAAATTGAAGAGTATTTATTTACTTTGTATAATTTTAATAAATGAAATGAGTAAGACTGTTGCAATCAGCTGTTTTAAAAATAAGAAATGTAATTAAATAATTCAATAAACATATTAGTTAAATGAAACAAGAGTGATGTAATCTGCTGGTCATTTACGGCTCAAGCGCTGCCAGATCCAATTTCCATTTGAGCACCCTCCATAGTATATATATAGTATATATATATTATTTTTGTGATGCCCCAAAATACATTTTCCGATTTGTTATGCGAATTCTCTGTTCAATATCCCCATTTTCTATACTATTGGAGGAATAATTTAAATTTACTGCAATCTTGAATAAATTTAATTTGTTCCCAAATAAAATCATGTTTTTCTTGTAACCATAAACAATTTTATTTCAATAAATTTGATGCTCTGCAACTGTGCAACTAAGGATGTGTATAACGTCTAAATATTGTAAAGATGGTCAGATAAAATTTGGTGGCAAGTATTTCATGCATCGTTGTAAGATCGGAGACGTGGTATAAAAATTTGAAAAGGTGTCCAAGCAAACTTCATTCACTGTGCTTGCTGACTTGTTGCTCATCATCCATTGTATTATACGAACACAAAAACTCTCTGAATTGGGACTCAACGCGGATCTCAATAGAAGGTTCGATCCATATGTGTATTCAGCGAGAAATTTCGATACATTCCAAAGCGCACGACATCGTTCGAGAATTTCTGGGAGAGGGGAAAGAAGCGCGTTGGTATGGTATAGGCATTCGGAGCATAGTATCCATATTCAGAGTTGCAAGTGCGGTACATGGTATTGGTGTCCTTCTCCACGCCATAGCCCTTGAAGTTATCTGAGGAGAGATTACGCGAATCATTTCCACGAAGATCTACATAGATCTAGAGGCTGGTCACTTACAGGGACATTTGATATCCTCGCGCTTGTGCAAGTTCTCATAGAGCTTGGCCGTCTGCACTTGCGGCTTACGTTTGATAAATTTAAGAAATTCCGCTTCTGGATTGAAGCTCTCCAAATCATCACAGAAAGTTTCACACATTTTCACTGAAATCGGTGCAACCTCAAATATGTAAATGTAAAATTTGTAGTTCTGAGTTGTTTTTAGTTAAATGGTCAACTGTGCCACAATCCGAGCACATCGAACAAATACCCCACTCGCCCAAGGGTTGCTTGGCTACGATTTGAAACTGACAGGCGAGGCGGCAACGACGACGCATGCGCGCTGCGAGCTGTCAGTGTGACAGCTGGGCAGATGGGGGCAGATGCCAGCCCTGAATGACGAACATATACACAAATTGGGCAGCAACTTGTTTGGTCTGACGGATGCTCAAAATGTACAATTTGTCGAATGTGCTTAACTTCATCATCTGCATGGCCAGCTTCAGCCAGCCGTTCGACGGGGCCCTGGCGGTCAAGCGGGGACCCCATCATCCGCGTGGGGAGACACGACGAGTCGACCAGCATCTCACCCACGAGGAGCAGTGAGTGTTGGTTGGGGGGAGTGTGAATAGTTTCTAGATAAATATTTTGATTTCCCAACAGTCGCATTGATGACGACCTCAAGGATATGGGCATTCAGGCGAGCCTGGAGGACATGAGCGAGGAGGAGAAAATATTCTACATGTTCAAGGTAAGCAGCCCCAGTAGCTCGCTGCGAGTCCCATTGACTTACCCACACACCCTCATATAGGCGCACGACAATGACAATAACAATGCTCTCGACGGTCTGGAGATGATTCAGTCGGCCATGCACCACAACTACGATTACTTGAAGAACGAGCAGCGCGACAGCTATTTGCCGAATGCCAGCGAGGAACTGGACCACTTTATAGGTGAGTCGAACGTGAATTCATATACGAATGGGCATATACCCTATGGGGATTTCACAGATGCCATTGACAAGTTTCTGCTGATTGCGGATGAGAACAACGACGGGCTGCTGCACTATCCGGAGTTCGTGAAGGCCGTCACCGGGGGCAAGGAGCAGCTGGCCTTGGAGCGGAACATGCTCCGCTAAACTGGGCGTAGATGGACTTCTCTCGATACAATAATAGACGTAGCTTAGTTAAATTGTAGCATTTAGTTAAACTACACGTGTATTTCCATGATGAACCGTTGAGACTGTACATAACACACACACACACACACACAGGTACACACGAGCATACACACAACCACAGAGCCGCAGCAGCAGCCGCCGCAGCCGCAGCCGAAAGCAATACTACAATAGCACTATTTAAATAAATATTTGATTTGTACTACAATAATTGAACCGGGAGTATTAGTGTCTTGGGTGCTGGAGGTGGGGCAGGCTGCCCACCTGGCTATAGGAGGCCATCGCAGGACTGGGTGGTGTTGCAGCTGACTCCCCGATAGCCGTCGTAGGCGGCGCGCTCCATTAGCACGATGAGGTCGTTGTAGCGCGGCTTCTCCAGTGGTGCGCTGCAAAGAGTCGACTCCATAAATAAAGCGTAAATCAATTTCAGGACAAGTTGGCTCTAGCTCACCCCTGGAAGACATCGATGGCGCCCAGCAGCGCTCGGCCCGCCTTGGCGTACTCGTAGGCCGCGTTGGGGCAGGCGCAGGCCGCGGCATACAGACAGTCGTCTTGGCCGGCGCCCTGGGCGGCCAGAAAGCCCATTATGAGATAATCATCGCCGGAGCTGAGGCCCAGGCCGTAGGTGCCGTCGATGCGCGACGCGGAGCGCGCATAGCCATGGCCATAGCCCACGCCGCTCCAATGGCCCGCTCCCAGCAGGCCGGCCGAGAAGATGAGCACCTTGAGCAGCACTATGATCAGCAGATTGGTGAGGTTCAAGCTGAGCACCTGCGAATAGCTGACACATGCAGTAATCGTCTTTCGATTGGTTAATATGCAAACTGCGCACGTACTTGACTGTTGCCCGCGGAGCGGTGCAGCAGCTCCTTGGCCACCTGGACGACCACATGCCCCGCCGGGCTGGCGAACATGTCCTGGGCGCTCCGCAGCCACGACAGCGGCCGCAGCTCAGTCTGGGTGTCGTTCAGCTCATTCGACGCGGGGCTCTGCAGCTGCACAGCCACGCTGGCTGCCCGACCGCAGCCCAGGAGTGCCAGCAATGACAGCGAGAGCCCAAGCATCCAGTTGGCTTGCATTTTGTTTATTATTATTACTTGCTAAAGATTGCGTGCGAGTTGTTGTTGCTGTTGCTGTGGCTGTCGCGTCGTAACTGGTCTGAGCTGTGGCAAGTGCCTGGTTTTTATCTGTCGCACATCTGCTGGCCAAAACGATTCCGTCTTGGCTTGGCTGCAGGTAGCTGCAGTGGCAAGGCCAGGGCCCAGAGACGAGGCGAGACGACGCGACGCGGCGCTGCGTGTTGTGCCTGGCTGCACCGTTAAAGAGGGCGGCAGCGAAAGATCGAGAGTGTTTTCCTGGTGTCATTAGCCTGAAATTGGCCACACATTTTTCCACTCCAAGGATCGCCACTTACCTGCCCAATGTCACAGATTTCCAGGTAAACGCACGCGAAATTGTGCGTGTCCTCAACTAAACCAACACAATTGCCATAGTTTTTGTTTTTGCTTTTGTTATTTATTTTTGTATCAATCATCAACTCGTTTATTGTTACTTGGGTGTTTCTTGTTGCTGTTGTTGTTGTTGCTGTTTGTTAAGTATGCATGAATGCTGGTTAAATGTAGACTCGAAATAAACTTTGATTTGCTGTTATTGAAATGTTGTTGCTGTTTTGAAAGAACCTTTAATTTCATATATAAATATGAATATTCATACAATAATTTCGAATTTTATGCAATTACAGACAACATGCAAATACATCATGTATGTATATATGTATATCTTTATGTATATATATATTGTATGTATATGCGTAGATACTATACTTTCACAATAATACGAGTATGAGTATTTATTTGGTATATTTTGCAACATATGCACGTAGTATGTATGTATGTATAAGAAGTATTTATTTATTTTAATATATGTATAAGTATTCGTGTATAATTTTAAATATTTTTATTCGCATTTGCTTTTCTGTTTCTTGTGTCTTAGATTTCAGCATTTCCTTTGATGCGCTCCATGATATTGTTTGATGTGATATATGATTAAAACCTGTATGTCTGTGTGTGTGTGGAAAGTATATAACCTGCTTCCATTGTAAATAGATGTTTGTAAAACAATTGTATATGATTTCATATGTGCCAGTTGAATATAATATAGGTAGATATTGGATTCGATTCGAAATGATGATGATGTTCGGGACTACGCATGTATGTGTGGCCCATGATGTGCATATGTATGTGGGTAATTTTGAATGATAATATTTAATTAAAATGCATTATGCCATGAGAACAAATCAAGCTCAGGACTCAAATGAAAAAGACAGAGCTCTTGTAAATATTATTGATTAAATTCGTAATACATATTCCGAAAACTTTTCACTTTTGTAAAACACTACTAAATTTGAGTTATATTTATATATATATATATTTGTAATTGAAATATTTCTGAACTGTAAAGTTTATGTTAAAAGGGGACTGGGATTAAAACAGATTCTATAACTGAGATAACTGTCGTCACTCTTCAAATACATATTCTAAAAGTTCGTAATATACAACCCAAGCTTAAAGTTGGTTTAACTATTTCTCGCGATATGTAACAACAAAATCAATCTATATAGATATTCATATATATTTAGCTATTGTTAAAATAATGCTTAAACATGTGCGTAACAAAATCAATTTAATATTTACGGCTAAAGTTTTGCATTAACCTAGTCCCTCAATGCAATATGTCTGCTACTTCTGTTGGCTTGTCTGCTGTCATGTGTTCGTTGTTGCATCCAACATTCGGGAATAGCACATATTGCAGGGGTGTGCTCGCCTTTAGATAAGGGAATCTATCGAACCTCTCCATCCCCCGATTGCATTCCCTTTTCTACTTTTGTTTCAGTTTCGTATTTGCCTTAATTTAACATTGCTTTGCTCGCTGTTGTTTGAGTAGCTATGCGAGTATGTTTGTGTGTGTGTGTGTATAAACATTAACTACTAGCACATGTATACATATACAAATGTATGTATACACATGCATATGCATGTGTTGTACAATAACATTTGTGGGCATATAGTAAACATTTAATTTGTGTGTCATTAGCGTTTGTGTAACATTTGCTCATATAATACATATATATATGTATATTCATATATTGTTTGTAGTTATTTTGAAATAAGTATTCATCAATAACCATCGTTTGCATTGTAAACATTTAGTATATATTAGTTGAAGTTTCATTTTCATTCAATATTGTCTTTTATCTAAGCACTCGAGTTCAACGGAACTGACGATCTGTGCCTCTTAGTAGTTTATTAATTTAATATTCATCGCGCTCGATAACAATTCGTATTATAATATTCTTGTATTTGGTATTATTCGAATAAATTCAATAGCAAGTTAAAACATTTAATATACGCCTGCGAATAAAATATTTATTTAATTATTCAAACTGCCTTCCAATAATGTTTACTCATATATCAGACAGACGTCTATCGTCTCTATCCCTAACATCCATCTCAGTGGCAAAACCAGTCAAGTCATCGTCGAAGTTTCGCATATTTATGTGGTCTATCCTTGCATTATTATTGTTGTTGCTTTGGTGGTTATAATTATACATTGTGAGTAGTTGAGAGTAGTTCTCGTTTCGCTCTACCATATCGCAAATGAGAAGTAACTGCATACATATTATTTATATATATAATAACAGGAGATTGTACATATAGATATCGTAGCATATTCATAAAACTCTTGTATCGATAGTGGAAACTATAGTAACTCAATGTGTGTAGAGATAATGCTAATGCTAATGCTGATGCTGATGCTAATGCTGATGCATGTTCATTCCCTTATGAAACCAGGAAACTTCGGAGGCAGAAAAAAGACAGATTCTCAATAGTTGAAATGTGTTTGTGAATGAGATATGCTATGAATGCTCGCTCCATGAAGTATTCGAGAGTGAGTGAGTGTGGGTGTGTGTGTTTCTGGATTCATTTCAAATCCAGCTCGTCCTCCTCCTCGGGCTTGGCGTTCCAGCGTCTGCCAGTTGAGTTCACGCTGCTCACGCTGCCCGTATCGCTAAAGTCGCTGAAGGCCGCGTTCTGTATGCCCTCGTATATCTTGTAGGAGTTGGAGCTGGCTCCAACGCCGCTGGAGCTCATGCTCATGCTCTTGGAGGCGCCGAAGCGATCGGTCTTATAGTTGGAGGGCGGTCCGCCGAATATCATGTCCGCATCCGAGATGGAGCCGCCGGAGCGCGTGTATTTGCCATTGCCCGAGCTGGAGGTTGTTGAGGTCTTGCCATCTCCGAAGATGATGTCCAGATCGGATTGCTTCGATGCTGTGAATGCAAACAGACACGAATTAGTGAGTGCCCATCGGTCAGGAGTAGATCAATGCACAATAATTTTGCGTGGGTGCAGTTGGGAGCCAATTCTAGAGCGCTTAAGATTAGCACTACGTCTGCCAATTGCTTACACACGGATCAAACTGGATTAACTGATTGAGGTGAGTGATGAAAGATGGCTTGGAATGCGATCGCAATGAGCGTATGAGTATGACAGCGAGCGGTTTCAGAGTCTTGCAAGAGTCCTCAATCAACTTGACAGTGTGTGTGTGTGTGTGTGTGTGTGTGCATGCGATGTTCGAATGGATCTCGCCAATTGGTAGAATTCAAGTTGGAATTTCGGATACATACGGGTGTTTATCTATATATGGTGTGGGTAGGGGAGTGGAGTCGGTCTAGGTTTGCTTGCATTCCGCTGCAATACACACTCACACATACACGTATACGTATAGACAAAGATAAATTTAAGGTAAAAGAACTGAAACGGTTGCAAGAAAAACACATCTATCGAATTTTGTTCTACTTGAAGCTTCAGTTAGATACTTGATTATGCTGGCGTGTGTGTGTCTGTCTGTGTGTCTCTCTGTACGTGTTTGTGTGTGTGTGTTGTCGTTGTGCGTGCCGAGAAAGCCGAGAAATTAACTGAGTTTGCGGTGCGCTCTATCGAGTAGTTACTGTACTTCAGAGATAGCTCTTGTTCCTGTCTGCGTGTGTAGAGTTCTGTGTGTCGATGTGGAGATTCGTGCGTGCAGGCAAGCGAATAGCAGCACTGGCGAGTGGCGAACTTACAAACAGTTTTGCGGCGCACGCGTCGTATACGTTATATTTGGCTTACACTTTCAAAGTTGGCTATCATATGAGGAGGCTCACTGCAGAATGCACAGTGAGTGGCACCTAATTGGCTTTGGCTAACGTTCAGAATCGCTGTCTACTTGGCTAAGGGGTAGCTTGGTTGCTTGGTTATCGATTACATCTTAACTTGGTCGCTGCTAAACTCGCATTAATACAATAACAAATATACTCGCATCAATGTAGGTATGTATATATGAATATGTGTAGTATGGCATGTAGCTGAGATTATTGTGGGATTATTCGTAAGTCGCGCTGATGTTACAGATGCTGATGCTGAGATGTAGATATGATACTTGGATAATGATACAATGATGCTACACATAGGGCCACTCTAGGTCTTGCGCAGCGTTAGGCTGACCAGCAGCACGCCCACGGCTAGATAATTACCATTGCTCTCGGAGCGGGAGTAAGAGGGCCGCGTGTACGAGGGCAGATCGCTGGGATTGTTGTAGCCGGCCTGCGAGGCCAGCGAGTTCGAGTCGTAGCCGGAGGTGTCGCCCGGCAGAGCAGCTGTGGTCACAGCCGCCGGCGCACTGTAAACGCTGGCCGAGCGCAGCCCAATGGCCGAGCGCCAATCGTTGTTGGACGCCGAGCTGGTGATGGTGGCATTGGCGGTGGCCCCGGTCCCGGCTCCGGTGGTAATCGCCGTGATGCCGCTCGCCTCGCTTGCGCCGGCGCCAGCGCCTGCACCCGTGTCAATGGCCGCCGTATTCGTGGTGTTGGTGTCCATGCGAGTGATGGTCTCAATGGAACTGTTGCTGTCGTAGTTGCCGTAGCTGGTCTTGTCTTTGCTCAGGGTGCTGCTGAAGCTGCTGCGATAGGCGCTGGCGCTCACGCTCGAGCTGTTCGTGTTCGTGTTGACGTTGGCATTGGTGGCCACGTTCGGCGGCGGTGGTGGCGGTCCGGCCGGTGGTGGCGGCGACTTGATGCTGTTGCCATTGCGATTGATGCGCGACGAGATCGAGGACGACGAAATCGATGATGAGGATGAGGTTGTGTTCGAGGCGGCACCGATGCTGGCGATGCTAACCGACTTGTGTGGCTCCTTGTCGAAGGGATTGACCCGCTCCTGTGGCTCAAAGTTGGTGACGGGCTTATACCCTGCAGTTGTTGTTGCTGTTATATCCGTAGTATTGTCGCTATCCGAAACGCTGGCAGCGGGCCTAACGGCTGAGCCGGCCGTTGCTGCAGCAGCTGCTGCTGCTGCTGGCTCCTCCTGCGGTCGGCTGGGCTGTGTGGAGATCACATCCGAACCGCCGGACTTGCCGCCCGAGGCGAACGAGAACTGCTTACCCAGAAAGGAGCCGCTGAAGCCACTGCCGCCGCTGCTGGTGGGTCCAGCGCTACTGGGCACGCTGCCCAGCCCGCTGCTGTTGCTAGTCTCGCTCGCCGTTCTGCCGCGCTTCTTATTAGCGATTTCCTACATGTCGCCAAATATCCCCGCGAAGGTCTTCCTCAGGTTCTTCATGGTGTCCTCCGCATCCTCGACGACGGAGCTCTGAGTTTGCGGAGGACGCTGTCCGACCCGGGATGCAGTCGAGATGCTCGACGCCTGCGACGTCTGCGAGTCGCGACGCACCCCGCCCACCGAGCTGGGCACCGACGAGGACGGCTCCTCGGGCAGCTCTGAAATGCTGCTACGGCTGCTCAAGCGCCCAATCGAGCCCACCGCCGGCGAGGTGCGCTCCGGTATGGGTGGTGGTCCGCCCATCGGGGCTGGCCGCGGTCCAGCGGGCAGAGGCGGAGTCGGTGCCAGCTCATCAGTGGGACTCTCGGCGCGCGAGGAGACCGAAGAGCGCGACGGCAGCTTGCCGGGACCCGTCTGCGCCATGCTGGGCCGGCACACGTTCTGGGAAAGAGTCACACAGCCAAGTCAATATCCCGCTCGAGCTCTGATCTGCGATCCGAAACTCACCTGCATGCGCCCAGACACCAGGTCGGCTATCTGCCTGCGGTCCTCCTCCTGGGTGTCGCCAATCAGGGCGAAAGTGCTGTCGCAGGCACTGATTATGTACTCGCGCCCGTCTTTGCCCACCACCACGGAAAGGCCGCACACCTCCATGCCGCCAAACAGTTCCGATATCTGTGAATAACGCGCTCCATGAATACATGTAAATTCATACAGAAATATTTGTGATTATATATGCGCATAGCTCAATCGAATCTAGCCATCGAAATCGAAATCGGAATCTAAATCTGTTTTCGATTTGCTCGCTCTGTGTGTGGGTTGATACTTGTTTGCGGCTCAGATACTCTGTTGCAATAGCCAAGCGAGTATATTGGTTTACTGATTTTTCAAAGCTTTTAGATGTGTATAATCTATATACTATATAATATTATAAAATTGTATTTCAAAACGAATTATAAGAAATCAATGAAAATACAATAATTGTGGGGTCTTAACTTGAATATGGAGTTAGTTTAAAGATAAGTCTTTATAGCTCATTTGCTTTGGTTACTTTTAGTTAAAGGATAATCTAAGAATCACTCTTCCATTCGAGATATTCTCCTCCATCTAAGATTCAACTGATTGCAGAGTATCTGCTGTGCATATGACTTCAACCACAAATTCTATGCAACTCGATGTTGTTGTAGTTTCTGTCGTCAGCTTTTGGTTTTAATTACAAACACAGTTTGTTTTGATTAGGGGCAACGTCGCATTGCTTAGAATTGTAGGCATAAGACAGACACAAAGAGAGAGACAGTGAGAGAGAGAGAGGGAGGGAGCGAGGCCTGGCTTATGGGCCACCCACCTAAAGCGCCGTCGCTGCATTGCCGCATTGCCCGCCCGTTTATCTAAGTAATGCACAAATTGCAGTTGCTGAAGTTCATTTGTGCGCGTACGCGGAAATTCTGAGTCAGCGCAGTGGGCCTAGCCGCGTTGAGTTGCACGCTGAGTTCTATGCCATTTATGGCCAATGATGAAATGCCTCAATTGATGGCATTCTCGTGTTTCACAGTAATTATTGCGGTACTCTGTTCCGTTGCATCATAACTAATGCGCGCAGTATCTATTTTAAGTGCGCTGCATATTCATGCATATGCGAATATTCGAATCGAAGCTGGCTCAATGCGGCGCGCGCCACACAAGCCAAGGGGTAAAGCCCACCAAATCCAAATTGTTGGCCCAAAAAATGTGCCGCGAATAATTCAAGTCGATTTTGTTGGCAATTTTGATTGGCAGCGTTTGATAAATGTGCTCGCCGCTCTCGGCTGCCTTTCAGTTGGCTGCTCGTAAATGCGGCTTAAACGCCCAATCTCTGCTAGCCATTTGGGCCACATTAGCTTTCTCAGCAGGCCAGGCCAGGCCAGGGCAGGACAGGGCAGGCAAGGCAAAAACATTGCAGTGAATACAATAGCAAGCCTAGGGGATTCACTGAAAATATTGAAATATTTCTATATTTACTCGAAGATATTTTTGATTTCTCTAATATAATACATCTGGAGAATAGATATATGTATGTATATATTTCGTTTCAGTTGCAATTTATTCCTACACTTTATAAATCTAAATGTTATGTTTATTTATTTTTTAATTTGTATCTATCATATATATCATAATTTAATTCCATTATATCATACATGATCTGAACATTCGTAAGTGTATTCGAAAATCGATGAGCTCGAGCGTGTTGCATTTCGGCTCAAATTTGACTAACTGTTTTGGGTTTCAGGCAGGTCGACTTACCTCATCCACCCAGGTTTTGTACTTCTCGGTTAAAGTGATTTGCTCGAGCATGGCTGAGCCTTGATTGGTCTTCCAATTGCCAGTGATGGATTTGCGCCTGCCAGAGAGAGAGAGAGAGAGAGAGGGGGGGAGTTGTAAGCATGCATGAAAACATAATAAATTAGTTGCAAGAGCGTTGATAATGCATAGCAGTAGACAATTGTCTCGACTTGGGTGCTTTGAACCCGACATCAAAGTCGTCGTCGTCGTCGTCGTTGAACCCAAACAATGAACTGCACTTGGTAGGATGATGGCCAATTGGACGGCTTTTAGTTGGCTTTTGCGCGCCGACAGTGGCAGTTGAGTCCAAGGTCAGGCACTCGACCTTATGGCCATCTACATTGATATCGAGTCAAGTCGATCGGTCGATCGGCCGATCGGTGCCAGCTGTCTGCGGTCTGGAGCTTTGGTCACTTACATGAACGCCTTGTAGTTGTTGCCAATCTTTTGAATGTGCACGCTGAACTTGGCATCGATGTAGGGCTCGATGGTGCAATAACAATGCGAATCGTTGCCAGCGCCGCTGACAAGTCCCGCGGCTTCTTGCAAGGCGCTCTGGTTCTCCAGGCGGGCCGTGGCCACGCCGCCATGGCAATGGCCAGCCTTCAGCACGCTGGGGAACTTCGTGAATTGGAACTGCAATGACAAAAGAAAACAAAATTCCCAAGTTGAGACTGATTGGAAATACATACACACATACATACATACATTAAATGTGCTTGCTATCGGCTTTTGCATTATGCGATAGCGAAAATCAAATTATCTTTATTGTAAACGTATGTTAATAAATTCATTGGAAAACTGCCAAAATGGTTTTGCTCGAATTCGGATTTGTGTTCTGCTGAATTGAATTATTATATTTTTACATATTATAGATAAACTTGTGGGATTTGCCTTTTAATTGTGGCTCGCTAAATGAAATCTTCCAAGAACTGCAACTACTTCCAAAACTTGCAAAACAATCTTTTTATTAGTTAAAAATAGATTATATATTTCTCAGTAATTTATTGGATCAGTATTATATTTTGAAAACATTTCTCATCGGAAGTCAATAAATATTTAAAATTTCTGATTAAAATATAATTTATTTGTAAGAGAAAAAATGTACATACATACATATATACTTTATTATTATAATGGTAAAAATGTGTTCCATCTATTTACTACGCGCTATGTGCAGCTCGTTAAAAATTTACCGAGCCAATGAAATTTTGTTGAGTCTACAGTCGGCCCCAATTTGTGGATATATTGCATATATGTAGCGCCAAGAGCACATAAATCATTCATAAACATGTGGAAATCTTTAAATATTTATTGAAAGCCCCCAAAGAGAACAGATCAACAAACCATAACAAACGATGACGAAGACAGAAAAATTGTCGCAATTGGTGCGCGGCCCAAGAAAACTCTCAATGAATATCAATGACAATGTCTAGAGAAGAGTGTAGAGCGGAGAGGGTAGAGCGACGAGAGGTGATAAGTGCTGAGTGCTGAGCGGATGGCCTCCCCTATGAGTGGATGGATGTATAGGCAAGGGGTGCTTAGCCAATCGTGGTCACACCCCCGCATTGTTGGCATTCCTGGAAGCTGGCACGTACTACGTATATACTATTCGTATGGCTACTTGTCGGGTTATATCAGCGCACTTAAAATATGCACAGTGACGCATCCGCTGAAAGATATATGTCTGGCATCTACCTAGCAGCTCCCACATAGTATTATCGCATATGTATGCCTTCGGCTTGTAGTTGTAGGCGTTGCATGAAACATGCCCCCATGCCCATGCCCATGCCCAGTCCCATGCCCTGCACGTGTGCGCGCCACATGGCTAGCCACTCAGAGTGTGTGTGTGTGTGTGTGAGTCTTAGAGTGGTTGTGAATGTAGACCTGGAAGTAAGTCATTGCTGTGGTGCAAAGTATAACTAAATTATTGCTTGATATGCTCCCTGACAGATGCGCCATTCGGTGCTCGTGCCATTCCATGGGCATCTGCATCTGCTGTGGCGCCAGCCATGCTTGTGAGCATAAACTATGTATATGCCCGCAATACTCGCAATTAATAAGGCTGCCAAGGTAAAATAATGCGCAGAAATACATACATACATACAATACATGCATATGCAATTGAAGCAGCCGCTGGCCGCCAAAATACTAGAGTTTCCTCTATTCCTCTTACGCCTTCTCTTTCTTCTTTCGCGTTTCCTAATGAATTTACGACGCTTTCGATCGGCCAGCGACGGCGAGCGTAACTCAAATCTTGTGCGGGTGCGCAAATGACTCAGACTGTTGGAAGAAACTCAACTGGAATGCGCGCTCATTGCGCGTTGCTCTTGAATTTCTGAATGCGATTGATCGACTGCCGAAAGCCTCTCCAGCAGCAAGCAGAAGCAACTTATGGAGTACCCTGCGCGGGTGTGTGCACAGCGGGTACACGACTCAAGCAACCAGCGAAAAAAGCTCAATCTCAACGAGCCGAACGCTCGCTCTTTGGCTAACTGTAATGATCGCGCTGACTCTCTCGCCGCGAGCCGAGTGACTGGCGTTCGGCTTCGGCTATGAAAAGACTTTAAATGGTTGAGTTCACGATTCAGTGCAGAACCGCAGGCGCAGCGAAGTAGAACGCACGAAGACGACGGCGGCAACGACGCGGCGAAAATTATTGTGTGAAAATTATTGTTATCAAATGCAAATGCAACAAGTCTGAGACCTGACAGTGCGAGTGAACAAATTAAGCAGAGCCCCGCAGTGGTTAATAGTGCTAAATAAACAGTTTTTGGTGCTTAACGTTTAACGAGCACAGATTAATTATTCCGTAAAAAACACCTAAAAACAAATTATTTGCAGTCGACTGACGATTCAGGTATTTTAATTATTTCAGTTTTATTTGCATGCACTTAGCATAAGGAATTTATGAATTTGCTCGAGATGAGTGCAAATTGTAAACAAGCAAGAATTGTGCGCGATTCGCGCGCGATTTAAAACGCGTGTTGCCGGGGCAGACGTCAAACTCGCAGTTGCAGCATCGTTGACATAGCGACACAGTTTTCCATATTCACACACAGGCAAACACACGCACACACACATACACGTGGCTGCATTTCTTTCTATTTATTTGTGCTCGAACATATTTGCGTTTATTTTTAATTTGTTTTTATTTCTTTTTTTCTTCGCTCGCTGCCCGCTTTTCTTTGCTTCGTCGCAATACATACATACATATATGAATATATATACATATACATATGTGTGTGTGTGTGTGTATATTTGTTTCTTTAATTTTCTGCTCAGCTTTGATTTGCCTTAATAGTTTCTAATGTCGCCAATTTGTAAACAAAACACAGCTATAAAAAAAAAAATATTTCTATATTGTGCAATCCAGCAACATAAATTCATTTAGCACACGGCATCAAAAGCGTGGGCAACTGTATATTTGTACGCATTTATGTAAAACATCCAGCACATTCAAAAATGTCAAGGGAAGCTGTGTGCCTGGGTGCGTTTCCATATTACGCATACGCCATGCGTGGCGCTGTTGGCATTGGCCACTTAACGCCTAGGCCTAAGCTATAAAACATTAAATGTTTAACAATTTTTCGTTAGAACATTTGCTAATTTATGCAAATTCGAGTGCAAAATTTTGTTAGCCATAAAATATCTTACACATTGCATTTAAAGTGCTTTGAGTGGTTCGCTCAGTTTTGTACAACTCTTAAGCATTTCCTTCACTTGACCTTACGTTTGCTTCTGCTTTAGTCAGCTTGTTAATATATTGCTGTATTCCATCAATATATATATCTCACTATATGTTTGTATTTATTCTGGGAAATGTGAACATGAATATATGTAGCTGACTTGATTTTCATATATATCGTATATATCTGCTTTGCATATATGTTCGGTAAATTCTTGAAAAAACTGATATTGTTGTTGGTTCTTTTGCCTTGAGTCTTGATAGTTAATAATAAATAAAATGCTTATTTTGTTAACTGTATAAAGCTCACAGCCGAATAGTATGCCTGAAATATTGCCATTCTAATGTTTTACTTTGAAATGTAGTATTACTTATAGAATAATAATTCTATTTGGTTATGCCCTGAACCCAATGAATATGATTTTATTTTTGGTATTGCCCATGACTAATGTAGTTAATTTGGACAAATGTCTGAAAATAATTGGAATTATAGTTTTTGCGAAAATTCCCTTTAAATAAGATATTGACGTTTCAGAAAACGATCATTATCTTTGTTTGACTTCTGGCTAATTCTTCATCTTTGATGTGCTTGTATATATGAAAGATATACCTAAAAAAATCTATAGAGCAACGATCTAAGCCATTAGATATATAAAATTGATAGATACAAATATTAATATATCAAATTTTCTATATATACATATATTTATAATAATACTATAACTACAAGACTTATGTTTTCAGTTAAACAATTATTGAATTTAGCTCAGAGATCGCATTCGTTCCCATATATGTATGTATTGTTATTGTATTTCGAAGCAAAATAAAAAAATGGGTTTAAGATTCGAGTCAATTAATGAGTCTGTGCTTGACAGGCTTATCAAATTCGAACACAATTCTTTCGCACATCGTTGAGTGTATATTTTTGGACCGGGGGCAGTCCGGAGTGCGAAGCGTCATCGAATTGTTTAAAGTGTTTCGCCTTATATAGAGAATGATTATTTGTTACTTTACACTTGTTTGACTTTTGGCACAAGTCTCCGACAATGGCGATGTCGATGCCGATGCCGATGCCAATGGCGACACACCCACAGTCGAATTTGGGATTATCTGTTGGTCATTCGGGTGGGCGTTGTTTGGCGCTGCGGCTGCAACCACCAGAAATCCATTAATAATTTTCTTGCGCCACATTGCAATTAAATATTATTGTACAATTAAAGAGAAATGCAAGAGACAGCGCGACAAAGAGCATTCGCTGTATTCGCATCGTGTAAATTTCAGAATCGCAAATTTATTGGCGACGATTTCTTTTCACTGCCCGCTCCCTCATCGGCCTGGCATTGGGCATGGATGGGGATGATAATAAGTTTGGCCTGGGGATGGGTCGACACGGTCTGCCTCGTTCCTGTGTGGGCCCAGTGCACCCAAACTGACGTCGCCTGGGTTTGTCAATTTGTCAATTTGTCTGATTGTCTGTCAGCTTTTAAATTTATTTAACAAGATCTGTCACAGCGCATTATTGTGAATGAGTATGGAATTTTTATATTAAAAATTGCATTTCTCTGAGCGAGTATAAAAACAGTTTAATAAATCAATGAATAATTTGATGGAATTCATTTCTTGAAGCTAAATAATTGAGTCAAATGAGTAAAAGTAATGAGCTCTCATATTTCATAGCGGAGGCAATGCAATGTATGCAAGTGAGAAAAAACAAAATGTATATATGTATATGTTTTTATATTGCTATAAAACTTTCATCCTCTGGAGTATCAAGTTGCAAATAATGAGAAAATCTTTCTCATCATTTATTTTACGATGGGATTTTACATACTTGATTTTAAGAATTACTGACAGGCTTCAGTAGTCGATAAACAGATCGTAAGCCATACATAAATACTACTACGTGACCTTGAACTACATGATAAATATATGTAAGGGGCATTGCATAAATATGACGTAATATTGTGAAGTTAACAGCAGAGTCAGTCTTATAAGTGCTGTGTGAGGCTGAGAGCTTCAACAGAGTTAGTGTAGATATATTATCTGACTGCATTTAGAGAGTGAGAGAGAGATAGAGACGGAGAGACGGCGATCATTACACAAAACTCATATTCTCGATTCTCTTCAATTTGAGGCTTACGTTCATGACATTATTAGTGCAACATATCTGTTTCTGATAATCGATCGAAGCTGTCAACAACGAGATCATTGATCCAATGTGAATCTGGTAATCTAACGATTGCACTCACTGCTAGCTCACACAAAGCTTCTATTATGCTATATTATACTCGCAGCTACCTGGCTATGGCATACATTATATTATTTTATATTATATGGTATATTATATATTAGCTGTCTACGTCAATTGTCAACCGTTTCCTTCAAGTAATCAAAGTCTGCTCGATGAGATAATCAAATCACTCAGATCTAAGTGCAAGGTACAAGCGACTAAGACTAGCTAAAAGAAGAGTTTAGATTATGTGAGTAAAGTACGAAAGGAAATTCAATGAAATGGATCTCAATCGAATTCGGTAGAGCTCCAAGATGTGTTGATCGCCCCAAATACGGCTTTTCCTTGTTGTCTGTATTTAATTGAATAGTGGCAAAACATTCAATTGAGCTGCTTACATTCACATTCATATGTATGTATGTGCAAATATGCGCATACTGTATGCAAAAGTTGAGAATTCGATTCGATTCGATTCGATTTGCTTCTCACATGATAAAAAAAAAAAATAACGTTTATTTTTATGACCTGCAAATGCAAAGTACGGGAATGGGAATGGGAATGGGAATGGGAATGGGAATGGGAGAATGAATGCCCTTGGCAGAGGGAACCCATTTCGCATTAGCATTCATAATTGAGCTCTTTGTCAGGCGTCCTGCCCCAGCTTTGCCAGGCGATCGAGTTTTGTTTATTTTCGCTCGCCGCTGGCCAACAATTATATTTTTTGTGTCACACTCGAGAGACTTTTTGGACTTTTTTGGTTTTTGAAACAACATCCGAATGGAGCGTCGAGTGCCGAACGTGACGAAAGTCGACATTTCGAAAACTGTGGCAATTCGCAATCTGTTTATTTATCTACCCGCAGACGGATGTATTGAGTGGCCAAATCTGAGAAATGCGTAAGATTTATTTTCGGCATTATGATGCCAGCCTGCAAGTCACCGCAGAAGCGAGTGCAGATGTGAGTGCCCATACCACGTATAAAGAGCACATGTTTACTAAATCACTTTAGCTTCACGATTCATGAAGCATGCAGCAGCCAAGCAGCTGAGCAGCTAAGCACCAGGTTATGCATGCCTCGAAATATTTCAACAAATTTATCACATATCAAATCTGTTTTATAGCCGATCAGATCAGTTAAACTCTTAGAGTATTGACTCTTGTCCTTATTCATATTTAATTTATTTAGTTAACCATTCGAGTTGTGTCGAGTGTGTCTTTAATAATCTTTAATAAATTGACTAAACAACTATTCAGATTGTTTTTTCAGCTTTTCACAAGAAGTCTCTCCTCAAGGCTCTTGACTGCTGTCATTATTGATATTTATTGCAAAAAAGGAAGCTCATTTTTTTGTATTTAAACTTTTTACGGGGAGCCGCCTTTATCCAATCGGATTAGCCAAACTCCATCGATGTTCTTATCTTCACTTCCATAATTATTTGCATTTAAACGAACAGTAGAAGCTCTTTGAATGCAGTCAATATCGCAATATTGCATGATTATATGCAGGCAAACAATTTTATTGGTTTCTGATAAGTGTTTCGGTTCACAGCACTGTCATGAACCGTTTAGCTCTGTCAGACTTCTATTCAGTTTCGGCAGAGATTTGCGAGCAAATGCCAGTTGCGAGCGCTTTGAGCTGGCGCCGCCTTGTCAAGATCGCGTCACGCTCGAATGGAGCCGTCAAACGCAGTTGCATTTCCAGTTGCAGTTGCAGTTGCAGTTGCTGCTGCTGCTCACGCTGATGTTGATGTTGATGTTGATGTTGTCGTTGGTGCATCAGTTGGAGTCGAAATTCAATTAGCGAGCATCGATTGACGTTAACATGCCTTATCAGCCGGGCATTTATACTAACTAACAGGTGTCTATCTGTCTGTTTAGCGTGTCGTGTGTGGACAGCCAAGAGTTAATCGCGAGCATAGACACATATACGTACATATATTCAACAATGGCACGACTCGACGCGCATTCAGATTTGCATGTCAAAGTTCAGCTGAGAAACGGCTTGGCTCTGGGCATTAATCAAGAAAACATTTCGTTTGGCCAGTCAGGGCCAGCTCAGTTTCGGGCTGGGGCATCATTGATCATGCTGATTATGGCGTCGCCGATCGTGACTTTGATATTTTCCTTAATTTTCTCTCATTGTGCGGCGAATGGTAGGAAACACGCTAGCCGCCAGTTGGCGCAAAGGTCGCCATTGGCCAAAGAAAGTTTCGTGCTCGTTGTGGCCAACAAACCCAAAGAGTAAAACGGCTAAAAAGTAACCGCAATTTGGTAGCTGGATGTTTTGGCATGGAAATGCGTTGCACTCTGCTTATCAGCTGCAAAGTGGAGAGTACACATTTTACGAGGAAAAACTTACAAAAATACTACAAATTGCATTTTGTGGAGAGATAAATTTGTCGATAAGGCTTCCATGGCACACACTCATGCACACTCATGCACAGATAAATAAGACCCTGATGTAATTGATGCATTGGTTACTATATATGTAGATATCGGATTCTTGTGCAACTACATCATCTGCAGAGTTCTAAAAAAAACTATTATTCAACCTATTATATAGCTAAACGAATGAATAATACAATTATGCCTAATCCAGAAATAGGACAAAGCGGATTAGTTATGATTATACAACTCTGAGTTAGATTTATATAGAACTTTCATATATGTTTATACTTGGATGTACTTATAAATATATAAAAAGAGTTCAAAATCTGAAAGATCAGTTTTTTTTAGAAATTAGCAAAGTAGATCCCGAGAATTTCTATAACTATTGAACGCATTGATTCATAACAAAGTAAAAATATATCATATATTAAATATAAACGCTATGTGGAACACCCTATTTTAATTATCTTCGCAATATTATTAAAAATTATCGTAGTACGAAATCGATTCATTTATAAAGATACTCAACAGCTGTTTAAATAACTTTCATCATGCAGATATTAAATTATATAATCGTGTCATTTAACTATTCATTGTCTTTCTGCAATCTACAATTCAATAAAATTGACATACAATTTAAAACTTAAACAGTTGATGAAGTATAATTACTGGAAATCGTATTACTTTTGTACGTGCTCGCCTCTATGAAATGGAGCTGTTCTATACAATTTAAAAATCAATTTTCCTTTTCTGGTTCATTTACGAAAACTTTTTTTTTCCTTAGAGAAATTTAGTTCTGACTTGCATTCCAGTATAATATGAGCGAGATTTCTAGCTGGAGTTCCCGACTTGAAAACACCCTGTGCCTTGCAAAGCCCTGATATTCTACGTTTTTCTGTATTCCAGATATTAGTTCTCTTGATTTTTACGGTATTCGCACTAGAAAAGCAAAGTCAAATTAATGATTTTTGTTATCGTTAATCGGGAAACGCCATGAAGATAAACTCATACAGCAGGCGGTATGCACTAGTATATACATTTAGAATTCAAAATCTTTAGCCCTTGTCGATTACGAGATTGCTACGTTCATACTGATAGCCATACACTCAGATAGATTAAGGAATAGATTGGAATGACAACTCTGCGTGTCGTCCTGTTCAAGAATATATATACTTCATGGTGTCTGCTATGACATCTGTTCGTTATATATGTATGTACAATAATTAAATAATATACCCTAATTTCCCATTCTCAGTTTGATCAGGGTGAGTCTCGTTGGACTTGGTTGGTAATTAAATTCCATAATCTACATAAATTTCCAATAATTGTCCAACTGTCTTCCACGTAAGTAGGTGGCTCTTATTGAAGGGGTATAAATGATTTGGATCATAAATGAAATTTAATTTTCAGACTAGAATGTGTATAGCATTGCCTACACATTAGCCCGCCATATTTAGGCCATATAAATATTACTTGAGAATGCAATTCGAGTGGGGAAATAGCAGCGCAATGTGCGCAATTAGCCAAGTGCATTAACGAGCTGCTTTAGATGTAGATTTTGTAAATGTGTGAAGAGGAAGGTCAGATTCGAATTGAAGAACTTTAAATCATTCCCGATCAGACGCTGCTGGCAATATATCTTGACATTACATTATCTCTCTGCATGCGCCTTCATTTATACATACAGCTGGCCGTTCCCCAAACAGCGAATTGTTTAGAAAGCCAATCAGCAATAAAAGTCAAGCACACATAGAGAGAGAGAGAGATACAGAGAGAGAGAGAGAGGGAATTGTGACAAAAAGCGAGAAGCCAAAAGTAAATGACCGACGCGTCGGGCGTACAAAATGAAACAGAAAACCAAACGAAACAAATTAAATTTTTGTGGCTTTTATTTCGAGTCGATTGTCGATTGTGGCTGAGTTTTATGTGCATTGATTTATTTTTTTCCGAGGCAGGCGCGAAAATTGTTGTCGTCAGCTTTATTTACATGCGGCGCGCTGCACCGGGCCATCGGGCGGAGAGGTCGCGCGATTGTGTGCCACAAGTGGCGCAACATGTCAATATTTTGTGTGCCTTGCATTATGCAGGCATTAGCGGAGTTTTATGACTCAATTAGGCGCTCATAAAACCAACTTTTCCACAGTTCCATTTACGGGCCAGTCTTATGCCCTGCTACCGACCCAGCCCAACGGATCTGCAGCCCCACAGCCCCACACAGATAAGCAGAAGCGCATTAATTATGCGGCTCTGCTCTGTAGGCCATTTGGGGCAGCATCCGAATCCAAAGCCCAAAACCCAATCGCTTGAAGGCGGTTTTGTGGCAAAGCCGCTCGGCTTTTCGTCCTTTGCCAGCCTTTTTTGCTCTTTAACCTGCTCGGTTTCTGGCCTTTTCAACGCTTCGTTAAGCCACAAACCGTTTACCTGGAAGGCCGCCCCTCTGGGGCGCCAAGTGTTAATAATCTTTATGCATATTTACATAATTCAAATCTGTGGCGCCTTTTGCACTTTATAGAAATATATAAATCAGTCCCTCGGACAATCAGGTACTGCGTCACCTGTCCACGTTGTTTGCGGCTGCGTTTCTTTCCAAATAAATATGCGTTTGCATTGGCTTAGAGTTCGTTCCCAGCCCTTGAGTCGGCCAGCCAACCTGGCGAAGTAAATTATGACCTATGATAACTATTCCGAGTATTCCAGGTAACCCGTCGGCCAGTCGTGTAATAAGAACCACAAATAAATTGCAATTTAAGCCGCTCACGTTCGCCCAACAGATGGCAGACGGAATAACGGAATACTATCGCAAATGCAAATATAATAACAGTAAATAATTAAATATTATATATTTCTTTTGACTACGTAATTAGATAAAAAGGCATTAACTGGAAAGTTCCAGGCGAATGCACTCAAAAAATAATATCTCTAGGCAAAATTGAATTGAATTTCGATGAAAAGAAAGATATGAAGCCCTAGAGGACATAGTGGGAATGTCTTAACAATTTATAAGGCTGGAATGCTAACCAATGTACATATATTCAAGTTTTGGTTTTCATTCTTAACAGTTCCCAGTACATCATCAGCTTGTATATCGAGATTTATCTGATTCAAATAAGATTCGTATAAGATTTTAATTTTATATGGGCAAAGTTCAATTCAATTGAATTTCATTCGATTCCATTGATTATTTAAAGAAAGTGGAATATACATATATTTATTATATGGAATAGAATATAGTTTAGGATAGATAGATATAGATATATTTATAATGATATCATCTCAAATTACTTTGAATTTTATCAACTGATATATGCCTAATATTGATTTATCTATTTATTGTATATGCGTTCTGCAATGCTCAGAGCTAGGCACATTCTAATTCAGACAGTTTAACCTTGATATGCTTAAGGTCATTTACGTGATATCTTATGCTTAAAACTCATTCTAATTGACTCAGTTTGCATACATAAGCACGAATGCAACAAATGAGTTTATTCAATATTGTCGCAGTTGTTAGTCGGCAGCTAACTAAATAAGCCAACGAAACGTCACTCTTAATCATTCTTTGGCATTTGGAGATAACTTCTCATTCCCTTCTGATGGAACGGTCGCAACCTGAGAATCATTGTGCATCTGCAGTCTCAAGATGTCGGTATCTTATCTCGTCTTTGATTGCGATCGTTTATCTGACACATGACATATATACGTATGCGTATGTATGTATGTGTGTCAGCTGCATGTGTGTGAGTGTGTCTGTAAGGCACTTTCTTTGCGCTCGTTGCTGTGGCTGGTCTCATTTAAATGGCCTGAGGGCAAAGTGAAAATCAATGCTAATTAGAGTCATGTCGATATCTGACTCCATATATTTGTCGCTCTGAATGCGTACGTATTTCGAAACTGTTGTTGTTGGGGGCCCGCATAGCTAAGTGACACTCAGAGATGCCGTCGACTGCCGACTGTTTCAGTGTCAAATGTCAAATTCTATGTGGATGACGATACAACAACAACAACAACAACAACAACAACAGCAACAACAAGTGTGGCAAACAACTATGAATGTGACGTCAAAGCAACAGTCCATAAGTGTTTATGCATACATGCTCATGTCAGCAACACTCTGTATGTGTGTGTGTGTGTGTGTGTGAGTCGTGGTGCTATGATATACAACATTTAATTGACACATGTATAGAGCTTGTCAACAAAACACGGCTGCCTCTGGCATCAATAGCTGTTGGCTCCATCTACCCCAGCTTCTGCTGCAGGCACCCACACACTCGTCTCCGCCCCCACTCGCTGCCCCTCTCCACGACATCCACGAACCCACCTTAAAATGTATGGCTGCGTGATATATGGCCATGCTAATTGCGGCTGCCACTACTGATCGGCGGCTATCGTGGAAAACTGAAAGGAAATCGTGCGAATTTGCAGCGAGTGTAAAAAGTTTTTCTTGTTTTCCACTGAAGTTGATTTAGTTGCTAAACGTATGTGTGTGTGAGTGAGTGTGTGTGTGTGTGTATGTGCCAGTTTTGTGTGTGCTTATTTGTTGTCTTGTTGGCTGTTTGTTAAACAAATCCAGGCCGTTAATTGCCAGCACAAGTGTCAAATCCAGACCGACAAGACACGAACAATGCAAAACATAAACACTGCCGAGAGAGTGGGAGAGAGAGAGAGAGAGTGAGGGAGCTTTCATTTCATGAAGAACTTTCCAAGAATATCCCAAGTCATATTACGACACAGATCTGGATTTGACAAAGGCTTCGCAGCGCCCATTAGCCGCGGCGTCCCTCTGTCTGGCTGCCACTTTGGGCTGCCACTTAATAAATAGTTTGATGCATTATTTCTGCTTGCATTCAATCAATTCAGTAAGGCAATCGACTCGGCGCCCCCTTTTGTCTGCTCTCTGCTGCTTCTAGTGGCTTTTCCGCAAAATGCTTTTAATTCAATTTTATTTCAATTTAATTGCCACATTGCCGAGTCGCCCGTTGCCCCGTTGCCCCGTTGCCTGTTGCCCCAGCTACAGCCGCAGTCGGCATAGCCAATGCATATGGCTGTCTATATGGGCCTGCCTATCTCTGTCGATCAGTTCAACACGCTGACTGGGAACTGGGAATGGGAATGGGAATGGCGATGGCGAAGGCGACTGATTATTTCGCTCCGCTCTCGATATTATACAATATTTTCGCGTTGATATATGTGCACGGCATAGGCATCGCCATCAGCATCGGCATCGCTCGAGTTATTCGCCTCAAGTTTTCTATGAATTTACCATAAACAATGCTAAATGGAATGCATTTGGCTGGCAATTGAACTACTTTTCTTACGTACAGTCCGCCTCGGCTCGATAGGATTTATGCGTGCAGCCGAATCGATTGCACATCATAGAGGAGAGCAGCAGCGACACTAAATTGAAATCGAATGGCCAAACAAATGAAAATGGAATTTCTCTCTCAAATAGAAATAGAAATCTATTTCACACGCAACTTGAAGTGCGTATGCGAATGCTCACAGTGGCTGCCAGAGTAAATGTACTGCTCAGCAAATAAATAGTGCGCGCAGCGATTGTAATGAGAGCGAGTGAGAGAGGGAGAGATGTATTAATTGTCTGCACCCCTGGGCGTATACGTAATATGTGACACTTGACAGCGCCTTGATGGATGTCTGATTGAGTTCGAGTGCGAGTCCCAGTCCAAGTCTGAAGCTGAAGCTGAGTCTGAGGCTGATGCGTGGCAGCACGCTTCACAGATAAGCCGATGGCATAAGCAAGGCACACTTGACGGCGAGTGACCTTCAGCAGGGGCTTTGGGTTACTGCAAACATTGCATCTTCATCGTAATAAAACGCAATCTCATTTCGCTTCAGCTTCACGACGACCCGATTCGCTGTTGACAGGGCGACAAATAGGGATTGGATTCGCGCAGCTGTAACGGCGCCATGGAGTTAACCAAACATTTGAGTTTATTGGCGCTCGCCCTGGTCGCGGTGCTGGCGCTTTATGGCCCCACCACAGATGCCTGCGTGTGCGAGCTCGCGCATCCACAGAAGCATTACTGCAACGCTGATTATGGTGAGTGGAGCGTCCTTGGAGAATTTAATCTAAATGCCAGCATTCCCTTGCAGTTGTGCAGCTGCGCGTTCTCCGCAAATCGGAAACCCTACAGAAGTTCCAGACGGTGTACAAGGTGCAGATAAAGCGCATCTACAAGGTAAGCACTCGCCATTGCCACAGCCACAGCCATTGCTTGGGCAGCGCCCTTATCAGAGCTCATCCTATCTTATTTCCCGTTAGGCCACACCTGAAGCTCGTCGCATGCTGCGCGACGGCCGCCTGTCCTCGCCGAGCAGCGACTCCATGTGCGCCATCAAGCTGGAGCTCGGCAAGATATACATCATAGCCGGCAGACTGCCGCAGCTGAACCTCTGCAGCTACTACAAGGAGTACATCAACATGACGATCAGCGAGCGGCGCGGCTTCAGCGGCGCCTATGGCACGGCCTGCAACTGCACGGTAAGTGGGACCGAGTGAGCTGCCGACAGTCAGCTGCAATTACATCCCCTTTATGCCCACCCACAGATCAACACGTGCTACAAGCAGCACTGCCCGTGGCAGCGGGAGAGCGCGGACAGCTGCTCGTGGTCGATGCATGACAAGTGCAAGCGCGACTATTCCTCCTGCGTGCTGCACAAGAGGCAAACGCCTGTGGGCGAGGTTCAGTACTGCCGCTGGAGGCGCACGCTGCTCTACAAACAGTGTCTGGCCCACCCGTAGGGCGTCGAGCAGGAGCAGGAGCTGAAGCTGGAGCTGGAGCTGGCCGTGGAATGGCTATTGTTATGCAACAGTTTTTTTAAATCTTAATTTTATACTCGAGTTTACAATTGTGTAGAGCTTTAATTCGTACGCTATGATTAATGTGTTATTTATTAATGGATGGCTTTTAGATGTGACCACAATTCGCTGTAGCTACTTAACTTAATTAGTAATTAGCACGTAATCTTTAATACACTTACCAAATCACGCGGATTCGGGAAGAATGTCTGCTCGATCAGCGGAAAGCCGTCGCGTCCCAGGCGCCGCTGCAGCTGCAGCAGATGCGCGAACACCCATGGCTTATCCTATTCGAAAGGAAACAGAAAAGAAATAAGCAAAGCGATTCAGGCCAATTGAACTCAACTGAGAAGAACTCACCTGGAACTGGTAGATGGAGTGCAGAGAATTGATGCTGGGCACTCCGCCGTACTTGAGACCCAAAATGGTCGAGCGGAAGTCGCTGGAGCCATCGCGCGGCGGTTGGCGTATCAACACGAAATCCGGCCGAAAAGAACGGGCAACCTGTATTTGTAGTTTTTTTTTTAATATTACTATTATTCTTATTATTAATTTGAGTTGTTTTGGTGTGTGATATTCCAAAGTTACATTAGAAACACATACGCACATATGTATGAAGAGCAGAATACAATATTTTTATTTCTAGCCGAGTCTTAACTGATTGAACGCAAAGTGACATAAATAAATATGAGAATCACAAGCTTAAAGCATTAGCAGCTTACGTTAAATTGGATTCAACACTCTTTTACTTTAAATGCCCTACAAAGGCGTCACTTAATTGCAGCAGAGGAATTGCAACGATGCGTGCACATATAATCAAGTTACATGCATACACACATACATACATATATGCTCCGTAATTATATGTGACTGTCAACTCAGTCGTAATATGCACACACACACACTAGCACAGAATTACGTGCTGCACACATCCCGCTGTCACGTAAGCATTCGGATAATTTTATCACGTTCCATATGCTATGCATCAATTCAAGAGTTGTCGATTCATACTTTTTACTGCATACTTTTCAGCTGAGTAAACAAACACACTTGGTGAACATAAATGAAGTGACTTGGATACTCTGAATACGGAATTCACATTCGGATAACCATGTGCTAAGCTTATGTTGTTCAGACTTCTCACTGATACTTTCAGATTTGCTATAAGGTTTGACACTTTGCTTTAAAAATAATTTTTATGCAGCATACTTTTGGGCTGGCGCAAATTTAAATTTAATATTTGCTAAAATGGTTTGCCGAATATATTAATATACAGCTTAAAATGAAAATTAAGCATTTTTGTGGCATGCTTTATTGGAGTGTAAATAATTTTTGATCCAAAGTGATTTGGATGCCGGATAGAAATTCGGATAAATTAGCTATTGGAAATATAAGGTTATAAACTTGGCTAATTCGAAATGCGTTGACCACTATTTCCATTGCATACTTTTAGGATCGCAAAATAAAAACATGGGAGAAAATAAACGAACTATCTTGAAAATTAATTGGGATACCGACTGCAATTTTTGAATATGGTTAAAAACTTGGCTTATCTCAGATTTATCCAATCTGCACAATTTGAACACAAAACTATTTGGTATATGTGTTATAAGGTCCTTAAGCTTCGTTTTGAATTGAAACAGGTTTATTTTTATTACACTTTCTTTATAGCTGCCAACAAGTATCCGGTGCTTACGCATCAACTAACTTAACGGTCAAATAAGTCACAGTATAAACTATAAATGCAGTATGCAGTAAGTAGGTCATGGGTAAGGCACTTGCGGTTTGATTACTTGTTCAATGGGGGCCACAGTAGAAGTGCTGGAAGATAAATAAACACCTCTGAGTAGAAAAGCGTTGATAAGCAAAGCACTCGAGTGTCCTTTAGCTGGGAAATAAATTGAATGCGTGCCCGATGCAATCTATCGCTGGCGGCGTCAGCCAGACCCTTACTAGCACTAAAATGTGAGGGCAATAAAAACAAATATAACACGGCTGAAAATAAACAGGCGACTAACAACTGGACACGGCGGACAGGAAAAGAGTGTGTGTTCTGTTCTCTGTCATCTATCCTCTATAGAGGAGCGTTGCACTAATTAAGAGCAAGCAGGATGGCTCCTCCCTCCCTCCTCGGGGACTGCAACTCACCCGGGTGCCGCTGCGATAGGCGGCCATGGTGACGACCGGTCCGGTGTCGGCGCTGGAAACGACGGTGATGTCCTGCGGATGCAAGCAGATAATAGAGAGGGTGCACAATGGTGTTAGTGTGACACTAGCTTACTCGGAACTCCGCCTGCTCCACGCGTATGTCGAAGTCACCGTGCAACCGC
This sequence comes from Drosophila navojoa, assembly GCF_054131105.1. NCBI lineage: Eukaryota > Metazoa > Arthropoda > Insecta > Diptera > Drosophilidae > Drosophila > Drosophila navojoa. The sequence goes on along the minus strand of NC_142890.1, from coordinate 28,554,226 downwards.
CGGCCGCGGAAGTACTTGGACCAGTCCGTGTTCTGATCATCCAGCACCAGAAGCGTGAAGTATCTGTCCTTGTTGAAGGCGGGCGCCCGCTGAGTGGCACTCTGGACAGCAGCTCCTGTGGGTGGGGTGTGTCAAGGGTTGAAAGGGATTAGCAAATAATTTCATTTCAATCTATTTTCCAAACAGGACGGCATTCAGTTGATTCTCGCTTCCATTTCGTCTACAACTTTACTGCTCATCTGAACTGAAATACTTTATACCATTAGGAAGATAACTATGGAGCTGTAAATTGAAGTATATTTCTGTTACATCGTAAATCATTGTCATAAATTCTTGACGCGTTGGCAATGTTGGCAATGTGACTCACACTCAAAATTGATTTAACGACTTTTATGAAACATGACACGATTGACGAATAAATGATTCATTAATACTCGTGTTGAATGTATTGCAGTTTTGCCTTGAATTTGTGTTTTGCATAAACGACATAGGCGACAGTTTTCGACCATCAATTCGAATTTCTACTTCGCAATCATCAATAGTTGTGCCATCAATCATTAATCTAGTCTCTTCGTCAGGAGGCGGCTTTCCAGGCCAACCTCATACATAAACATAATGTATTTCCTACTGTAATACATGTGCAAATTCTGGTATGATTGGTCAGAGCAGAATAGGTAGGGGATATAGACCCGTTAAGCCGTGCATCACAGCCTGAGAGTGCTCCAAGCGCTCTCATTGAGCTTAATCCCTTGTGGTATTGTGGCTTACGCAGCGTTGTCGTTCTCAGCATGGCAGAAAAGTTGTCTGATGCTGAGCCAAGTGCGAAAGGGAAAGGGAAAGTGCATTCGGATTGTGAACAAATTGGTAGCGACAAGCTTAAAGCCTCTGTTGACACCTTGCAGGTGAAACGGTGGTCGCATTGCACTTACTCCGATGCTTGCGTGGTTGTCATCCCCAACGGGGATTTAAGATATTTTTACTTTCAGTATCTCGGCAGAGAATTCGTTGAAAATGATTATTATAATTATACGATATAAATATATCGTATTAATATTAAATTATGAGTAGTTTTGGACTAAACGATAAATATACCTTTACGTATTGCCTTCAAGGAGTAATAATAATATTAGCTAATTAATTCCTTTGCAACTACTAATAAGGACTCTTGAATATATACGTCAGCATATAATCATAAGAATATATTTTGGCTTTTCAACTGCTGTCTTCTGCTATATTATCTATAATAGTAGGATATATGATTATATATCCTACCATTTACCATTTCAGATTCTCACTTTGTTTTATTTAACTAATATATAGTACTACTCTACTAAGTTTAAGACTACCTCGACAAGTAAATGATAATTCATTTTTTATTTCTTTTCAACTACTAGTAAAAGCTCCTTAAATTGATATGTAGGTCTTCATAGTATCATAAATAGTATACGATGTGTATGTCTTCATATCAAGGTATAGAACATAAATAATTATATAGACTATCATCCTTGAGCATTTACCATTTCATATTCTCACTTTGATACATATATTTTCTATCTAACGATATTATATCCCAACACTCAACCTCTATATAGTAAAGTACTTTAGGACTAACCTGGAATTGAATTTAAAAGCTATCTCATAAATCTACTACTACTATTTCTTTTTTTTCTTCTTCTTTCAAATTCTCACTTTGCATGTATCTAACTTCTATTGTAAATCGTCGGCAGTCCGACGATGGCCGTTCCTGGTTTCACATTTAATCTATTGTCTAGCCATAGCATACCCAATATGGAGGCGCCCTGATCTCGAGCGGCGCCCGTTAAGCTCTGCACGCGCTGCAGGAGACTCTCGCGCGACTTGGCCGGGCTGGTGGGCGCGCTCACGCCACGTGGCGGAGCCGGAGCCGCTGTCGGCGGTGCCTTGCCAGCGCCAAAGCTCAGCGACAGCTCCGGAGCGGCGCCGGCGGGCTGCGGCGGCAGTTGGCCCGGAGCCGGCGGCGGCGGCATGTTCGGTGGGCCGCCGGCCACAGGCGGCTTCGTTGGCTGGTCCTGAATAGGACGCGCAGCTGGCGGCAAGCTATTGGGATCGACATCGTCGACCTCGGAAGACAAGTCTCCCGAGCTGAATCTGCGCGCGTGTGGCGTGGATGTGGATTAGATGTTAGTGTTTGGGTGTGGTGTGGTGGTGGTGGTGGTTGTTGTTGTTGGTGTGATTATCGTAAAGTCGTTTTAGATGCGAACCATTCGACCGGTAGACAAATGAAAGGTGCAGCGCAATCGAGTGAGAGAGCAAGTAAGAAAGAGAGAGAGAGAGAGAGAGAGAAAGAAAGAAAGAAAGAGAGAGAGAGCGCACACACAATCGGCGTGGCGTGACGCGGCGTGGGGAGGAGAGAAAATAGACAAACATATGAAATCTCAAATTAGTCTCGTCCAACCGATGCCACCCTTCCCGCTGGGGAAGGGGGCGTTTCCTTTTAAGGTCTTTACCTTCTCTTCAGGAAATTAACATTGGAAGTGAAGCTTGATTTAAACGACGAGAAATTCAGGGTGCTGCTTTTCGGTTCCTGTGCGGCACGCGAGCGAACGAAACGGGGGAGAGAGACAAAGTAGTTTAAAGTATTTAATTTAAACTTATCAAATAAGTGCTGCGAATTTTGGGCATTCAGTAAACGAATTGTTGCTGTTGCAGTGCATTGATTGACACATTGACTAACATATCGATCTATTACGTAAGCACTTTAATTGTATTATTTATATATATGTATGTAGCATATGTAGTATATCCAAGGCAAAACGTTTAAAGCGTTACATAAACTTAAAATGCAATTAAAGACTTGGGCACACGGCTCTGGTCTGATCCGGGCGGGCCTTGACTCGGCATTGGGTTGCCCAATTTCACCCCTGAGCGAGTTGCTCTTTGCACTTTAATTGCCGGCCCACGGGGCGTATGCTTGTTGGTCACTTCGAATGGAAATTCACGCAGTGAAAGATGGTAAAAATCGTAAAACAGAGAGCAAACATGCGCTCGCAACGCGACTCTCGCATTGCACGAGAACGCACTCTCGAATGGGGAGTCCCAATTTCAAATTTCATATGTCATCTCGTTGAGAACTCGATTAGTAAATTGTTCACAGATCATTTAACTGCTAGACTCTAGATGCGATGCGGGTGGGTCACTTACAGACTGCCAGCTGGTTTACGTGTGTTTATAGAGCATGAAGTGGCAATGAGGATTATATATACTGTACATATTGTGTGGCTTCGATGGTCGAGCGGACGGAATCAGAGTCGAGGTAAATGAAAATCAAAAGAAATTTCCGTTAAAGGAGTTAAAGAGAGTGAGTCTTAATGAAAAAATACTTGCACATGTGCATAACGAACATAAAAAGTAATTGCGTGGCAAAGGACAAGAGCAGAATAGCAGACATTTAATTTAATTACGTGCAGCCTGGCAACAGGTGCCAAGTGCCAAGTGGCAAGTGCCAGTCCGCAGTGGCTGCCGAATGCTAAGCAGGCGAGCTCATCGAGGGCTGCACTCTGTGTGTGGTGCGTCTTTCGTGGACTCGAGTTGGCAGAAATAAAAAGGAAAATGTAAAGCAAAAAATCAATGACGAATTTTAGTGGCGCCTTGTTGGGCCCGTGAAGCATGCCAAACACTTGTAGTCAAAGCGCTGCTCGGCCTTCTCATGCTGCTGGCCCCATTGAGCTCTATTTGCATTGCCTGCGCCTGCCCCTTGGGCCCAAGGCACTTGAAACTTTTCAAGCCGACATTGTGGGCCAACACACGCACAATAAGCAAATGGCCCACTCGGGCTTATGTGGGCTCAAGCTTTAAAGGCATTTAAGCCCAACGCAAAAGCTGAACAACTAAGAAACAAAAAACTGAACAGCTAAAAACAACAAAAACTGTGGTGCAGATGCTGATGCAAGGCGTGGCATGGTATAGGTGTGTGCATGTGTGTGAGTGTCAACGATATGAATGCATAGATATGAGCGATGCGAGAGCTCGGCCCTGCCTTACCGGTGGCGGGGCGCAGATTCGCCCACACCCAGCAGTTGCAATGGCGCTAATATTGACCGTGGACAGCGATGGAGCCGAACAGTTGGCCGGTCTTCAGTGGCTCACTTCTCGGTGGCGCTGAGCTGCTCTGTGCACAGATGATGTCTTCCGCGTCTGGTCAGTCGAGCCTCGAAAGACGATTTGCCTCTCCTTTTTCACCGACTGCTGTAATTAAAGAACAAAGAAATCGCATTTTAGTTTATCCACTCCGACTTTGCCTTTGTCACAGCAAAAACCGAACATTCAGTTGTCAGGCAAACTCCATAACGAAACAGGGCAGACAGAGCTCTCTGGTTGCCCTGCTCAGGACTTGCACAACAAACCAACTGCATGACTGTCTGTCTGTCTGTCTGTCTAACTGTCGTCTGTCTGTCTGTCTATCTGGCTGACTGTGGTCGCTGCTGTTGCTGCGACCAACTCGAACGATTATTATTGTCGGTTCAATGCACTCGCCTGCCGCAAAATAGGCCACAGTATACAGCAAAAACTGTATAACTGTGGCCCCTGCAAAACTGAGAGTACGAAATAATTGCAGAGAACAACATATATTGTACTTTTCACATGAGCAACAACTTTTCCTCGTGCTGAATGATTTATGACCCGACAATTTGTTTTCGTCAATTCGTCGACCACGCGTCTGCCAAGAAATTTAATTAGGCAACTGAAGGGCGTTTAGGAGATGCGAACTTTTTCCTGCTGCTCCTCAAATTTTAAGTACGTAAATACTTGCTGTTGCTAAGCAAACGACTTTATTAGTTTAATACGGACTTGATAAACAATAACAATTGGGGAGACTTTGCCAACTAGGCAGGATAAATTGACTGGAAAATATACATATTTGTTGGCCCCACACTCCAATTCCTAATTCCATTGCTTACATAAACAAAAACTTATTTTTAGCCACCCACAATCTGCCCGCTTTTAACAACTTGGAATGTATATAAATATCTCTTATGGCGTTGTGCTCCTTTTAATATTTTCTTCTCATTTTTCTATCTCATTATTTCGCATTTTGCTTTAGCTTCTTTCACTAAGCTCTTCCTTTCTCTTCGCCCTTTTAATTAATTTATAATCTCTAATAATTATGCTTGAGATTCTTTAAAAAATATATAAAAAATATCTACAATTTTCATTAATATTCATATGTAAATTGCATCCTGGTTAAATATTATCTTCGAGTATATCTATCTGTGAATTGAAGCAAAGCCGACCGGCCATGCAAATAAAATGCCCCCATCTCATGCCCCATTTGGGGATACTATTGAGACATGATTTCTCTGTATTTATTTAGGATATATTTTGTTTGAGATTTAACATTATGCCAATACTCCTTTCGTTACAAAGCATATGAATTTTATATTTTATTTTTGTTTATTTTAAGCTTAAATCTTATATGTAAATGTCCCTGGAATTAAATGGGACCTTCTATTATTCAATTTTTATTGAATTCTTGGGACACGCACACACAAATTTAAAACTTAGAATTAGTTAAACTAAAAAGGCATTCAACTTGATATAGGAATGCATATATAACTTTTTATTTAAATTTAAAATTTTTTTTTTTTTATCTATATATCTATATTCATTTCCATGTTTAGCGTTGGGAATGAAAGGCGGATATACAACAACATGTTGTAGATTGACTCAATACAACAAACTCATCCACAACATGTTAACTTTGCATTAAGCCAAGTTGCAAATAGTCAAGAAACAGAAGCCCTAAAACTGACATCAGTTACAAATTGATTTGGAAAAATGTAAAATGAATTTCCTTAAAATTATTTGCTTAAGCAGTGCTTCCCTTTTTAGTTCCCTCAAAGGCAAGAAAACGCATTCACAATTGAATATTATGCTCTGCACAAATCGAATTAATATACATATTTTATGAGTTCCTATTAAAGCAGAGCTCAATATAAATTATATATGAGCCATAAATAAACACACATTAAAAGGCAAATATTGAGAAACACAAATAAAGTCATTTCCTTGATATGAATAATATAATCAAATATTGTTTAGCTTAAAATAAATAATATAATCAAATATTGTGTAGCTAAAGCTAAAATTTTGATTTTTTCTTAAAGCTAAAACATAGAAATAAATCCTGACAATTATTGTGTTGGCCCACTTTCTGGGGCCTTCACTCACTTAAGCCTGAGTGAAGCTTAAGGTGTGCGTGCTACAAATTGACACAGAGGCCTTAGGCCTTAGCTGCCTGGTCTCTCCTATATACATATGTCCTTGGCAGGCTCTAATGATATGTACATAAATTGAAATTCGTTAGACAGCGGAATGAAGAATGGGGAATGGGAACGGGAATGGGACTTGGAATTGCAAATATCAAATTTACAGGCTCATAAAATATGCATAAAGCTTGGATTCGGACAATGTAGGACTTGCATTTATGGCATAAGCCCGCATGATGGGCTATTAGAAGCTGGCGACATTACGCATACGCCATGTAGTTCGGCAATGGCGTCACTGGGTCTGCTCTGACGCTTACTTTGTGCCACATTCGCGTGGGACTTGACTCTCTGTGTGTGTGTGTGTGAAGCTGTGCAAGTGTTGACGTTGCTCCTTTGCCGCTGTGTGGCATTTGCCATGTCGATAGCAAGACAGACTCGCGCTCTCTTACCCTCCCTCTCCCTCTCTCGCTCGCACTCTCACTCGCATTCGCCTGTTTGGCTGCAAATGTCAAAGGTGACGGATGACTGTGCCAAATAAACTAAATCGGAAACGGAATGTTGTTGGTGGCCAGAGCAAACTGATATTGCTCGTGGCTGTTTGTTGTTTAATGCAGCGTCTGAAATTGTTTGTTGCACGCCAACTTTGGCCATGCTAAATAATGCAGAGTCGATGATGAATCAGTGTGCTCATCTGTATCCTTCGATTGCTTACATAACAGTTGAAGTCAAAGTCTTTCATTGTTTTCCTTAGGGAAATTCCCATTTGTTGCATAGCCGGAATTCCTGAACTTTCTTTCGTAATATCTAAGCTGTTGCCCTCACACACACACACACACACACACACTGACGAAATTTGATATCCTGACGCCAGCCCGTCTGCCGTGGCTCTGGTATGCGCAATTTGTGAAATTTCTGAACTCATAACCCGAGCTTAGCATTCCGAAAACTTTTTCGGTAGTCAGTCGGGAATCTGTGCTCCACGCTCCATTACAGCGTTTAGCCACTTGATGGCTGTCGATTGCGACTCACAATCCATCAACGTCGACACGAGTGGGCAGTGCAGCTCAGCCTGTGACTCTGGCTCTGGTTCATATGAAACTTTTTCTCGACTCGCTGCATACCGCATAAAAAATGACAGGAGGCAGTAGGCGAGGCAGGAGCTGTGGGCTCATTAGGCTGTTGCCACAAAAAGCGGGCAGGGGAGAGAGGGGTGGGACCAACGATTGCCACAAACACCTGCAGCCACATCTAACCCGTTTTCAGGTCGCATTTCCTCAGCTAACAGTTTAACTGGCATTTTGCGTTCGGGTCATGTGACCCGTTGGCTGAGAACGAAAACGAGCGCTTTAATGAGCTTTCAATGGTAATTAAAACACAAAACTGACAACAAAAATGTGACACAAATGTGACACCGCTGGCGGCAGAGGTCAAAGACTCGCAGCCCCCCCAAAAACAAGTAAGGAATGGAAAGCTACAGCGAATTGTGGCTTACGCAGGCAGGCCACGGCTATATATACATGTGTGTGTGTATCTACTATTTTATTTTTATATTTTTGTTGAACCCACAATACAGCTGTAATATCTGAACAACAATCGTTAAACCCCTTGATTTTCTTTATTATATAAATTATAACTTGATTGGGTATCCATTATCCTTATTGTTAGATTATCTACTATTTTAAGCATACCGTCTATTGCTGTGGAGAACGTACATGTATCGCCCGATAAGCCCAACTTAATATCAATATTATTCGCTGCCTACTTTTGGGCTGTCTCTGTAACTTCTTTTCCCCTCTGTTTACTGCTCTAATTAATATTTGCTCACTTGGCAATTAGCAAAGCGTATTATAAATGCACAAGCAACTCAGCCCCTCGTCTCGCTTCTTCAAGTGCTCCCCCCCCCACGCCCATTAATCCTGAAGAGTGGGTTTGTGGGTTAGCAGGTTGCCAATCCGTGGAGACGCAATCCAAACGCTTTAATCGCTCGCTGCTTTTTGTTTTGCGTCTAATTCAATAAAACGCCTCGGCCTCCGTCTCTGGGTCTGAGTCTGCCCCTGGTTTCAGCTTTTGCCTGGGGTTTGTTGTTACGGCGTCTGTCTACACTTATCATACACACACACACACACGCACACATACACACACATAGCTTAGTATAGAAGATACACGCACACGCTGCCCGTCTGACTGACTTAGTGATACAGAATTTTTTACCGTTTTTTCGATTTTTGGCAGTTCCAAATTCCTTTGGGTTTGTGAGTCGCACCTTTTTCTTAGCCGTACAGAGCAGAGGAATTCACACGGATTTTTTATGGGTTTCGTAATGAAAAGATTAAATTTTTGATGAAATAACCGAGTGAGCGCTGTGGGTAAATTTAGTGATCAAAAAACACAAAAATGATTTTTATTTTTTCAATTTTGTCATAAAATTTCGAGCGCACAGTGCAAAAAAGAGCTGAACTATCAACGACGGTGATGAAATTTTCACTGAGCGTCGAGTCGAGTTGTTATATATTAATTTCCCACCAAAATGCTATGTGTAACGGTGTAAGAGAGCCGAATTCCGAGAGAGAAAGAGAAGCAGAGAAAGAGAGCTAGGTTTTTAAAATTCCCAGATGCAAATAATTCTTAAATGAAATGAATAAATCTCTAAATTGGACTTTAAGTTTTGTTGTTTTTATACAGCAGAGGCTTATCATATTTCAAGTACTTTTTAAAGCTTATCAGCATTATAAAAAATTGCACAAAAGTTGTAAGTTTCCGTTATTTCTCTGGTGTTAATCAACACTGCTTCGTTTTTACACTCTCTGCGCTCTGCCACCCTCTAGGGGCTACAGCGCATGCGCCTGATAGTAAACCGACGGGAGTATCGATTCATTCAAGTCTTCTTACTAGCCACCACCGTCACGCACGCACAACTATACACACACAAACGCGCACACACTCACACGCACACGTACACTCAGGCACTCACACGTGCTTTTATCAGCAGAGAGCGTAACGGTAACGCTATGAATGATAAAAGGCCAACTGGAGTGGCCATAGCTCAATCATTTTTCAGCTATCTGGCAACACGCTGCCACCATGGCCAACAGCAGACACGGATGAGATACCAAGCGAACGAAAGATGTGGCCAAAAAGCGAGACATGAAAAAATGTCTGTAGGTAAACACAAAACAACAAAAATAATAAAAACTAAAGCCAAAGCAAAGAGCGCAGAGAGCAGAGAGCAGAGCTCAGAGCGTAGAGCGCACACAGCAAAAGAAACAACAACAACAGCAACAACAACGACGACAACTAACAGCAACTAAGCTCAATGCTAACTCAAATTGGAGCCCGAGCATCGAGCGCTGCGATGGCCCCACGCTCCCAGTTTCAGTCCCAACTAAACTCTCGAGCCGTAAAGTTGTTGCAAACGTGTCAGACGGAAAATTCAGTTTTCGTTTCAGTTAAGCGCGTCGAGCACTCTCGATATATTTAGAGATATATAAGCAGCTATAAATAGTTATTGTGAGTGCAGCTAAGAAAACTCAAGTTTGAGAAAACTAAAACTTGGTTTCCAACTACATATTTCAAATAACAATAAAATCGCCCAAAAACTTGTTGCATAAACTCGTTTTCACGTGCTGCGCGCTAACAATATTTGCTGAAGAGCGCAAAAGCGCTGTGAATGAATGCTTTGGCATTACTTGAAACACTTTGCATAAATCAACAACAACAACAACAACTAAACACTATAAATATTTATATAAAATATAACAAATTGGCAAATTTCATGCGCAGTCAGGCAAAATAGTTTTAGGAAGTGATAGATGTTTATAAGAAACTTGCGCGAATAGCTCTTGGCAGAGCTACGATCGGCGCTCTTAGCTTGGCTTAGACTAAGCTGCATATTTCTCTCTCTCTCTCTCTGTCCCACTCTCTTCGTTGCGTGTTTGTTGTAAGCCAAAAGTTAACAACTGTTGGCCAAATGCTATTTTTTTTTTTGTTGACGTCCTATTGCATAAATTGATAAATTACAAAAACTTTGCTAAAGTCTTTAGACGTATGCGCTTGCTGTGAGCTGTTGATATTGCGGATCAGCAATTAAAGCTATTATTAATTGTTCAGATATACATGGACATTTTAGCCAAAATATTTTTGATAGTCCATTATGGCATTGTATCGCATTTTGTCACATACAAAGCGCATTTTAACAATTTGGCTCAGGTTTTTAAAGTGTTTTTTGTCTCTTTTATGACAATGCGATCTCATGACGTAAGCCCGCTCTCAGTCAACTTTTTGTTTTCTGCGCGCCAATTTATTATTGGCACTTATTTGTTGTATTTATTCCGTAGCTTCAATTGGTATGCCATAAATTCATATGTATATCGCCTGCAAAACTTGTTTCGCACACTAATTCTCATTGTTTCATTTGAAACGATTCGCGCGACTTTTTCCGTGAAAACAAGCAGCTTCATTTTAAATTTTAATTTTAATGCGCCGCTCCTACAGATCAATCAGGTCGGGGTCGCATTAGTTAGCTAGAAAAAAAAAAAAGCAGAGAGAAAAAACGCAACGTGAAATTGAAAATGAAATCGTGTACGTGAGCAACAGATGCGTGGCTGTGGCCCACATTGCAGCAGAAGCTTCAGAGATCAGAAATCATATTAAAAGATTAGAAATATTAATGTGGACGGGCCCTTTTACACTTGTGTCACGTTTGCGCACTTCAAATTTCCTAGAAAGTTATGGCTAGAAAACCACAAAAATCTCAAAACGATCTGAACTGCAGCTGCGCCGCTGAAAGCGAGGCAATAAACCGCAGGAAATCGGCTGGGGCTGTGGCTGTGGCAGTGGCGGCTATGGCGGCAGGGCAATTGTTAAATGCTCGCATTGTTCTCATCGCACTGACTCATCGTCTGATGAGCATTTGAAAATTAACAACAGCAACAGCAACCACATCAATAGCAATAGCAGCAGCAATAGCAGCAACAATAACAGCTCGAATGAGTAATTTGCTATGAGCCGCAGCAGCTTTGCAGTCGGCGGCTGCGTGAGGCGCATGAAATTTGCCATAATTTGCAATAACAATTTGTAGCGTGCTTGATCAACGACTTTTTGCAGTGGCCACAAGGATACCCGACTCGCAGGGCGCCAGCAAACAAAAGACTTAGGCAACAAACGTGCCCCACAATGACAAGCCACACAAAGGAGGCGAGCGCCAGCCGCTCGGGCTGGGCGGCGTTCTCACTGCTCTTCAGCGCTCTGCTAGTCACACAGGTAAGCTAATAAGTCAACGCACACACCCAGGGGGGACGGCGGAGGTGTCTCTCACTGTGTGTGTAGAGGCAATTATAGCTAGTGAAATGGCGCGTAGTTTTCCTCCATTTCACTTTTCATTTGCATACAATACTGTTCTGGCTGGGCCGGGCATAAAAACGAGGTTAACAAAGGCCTCCGACATTAGCGCTGACCATTTTCATGGCGCACTCGTCGTTAGCTCGTACAAACAACATTCGCTGCGGGCACGTGAATTTTCCACGGCAATTTTCCAGCCAAGACAAATTAATGAACTGTGGCTCTAGTCGCAGCTGCGCCAGTCGCTCAGTTCCTCAGCTCCTCAGTTCTGCAGTTGCTCAGTTTATCAATAGAGAGGCGGCAATTCAAGCTTGTACTTATTTTTCACTTCCCAAATGTTCCACTGACCGAAATCTTAACTTTTACCAAACCAAGCCGAAGTTCTGCTCGCTTCTGGCCCTTCGGCCCCCTCTCCGCCCGGGGCCAATTTTCAATTGTTAGCTCTCGGCCGAGAAATGCTTTGATTTCGTTTTCGGCTTATGAAATGGCACAAATCTATTAAGGCGACAGCTGCAAAGGCTTGGCATCAATTGAAATTGGTCCAAGCCGGTCTTTAGGCAGCTGCAACAACGACAACTGCAGCTAGTCAGAGAAATCTTTGGGGAAAAGCCAGCGAAGCATTTACTCTGGCCCGTTGGCCATTATGCTGGGGCTGGACTGGCTGAAACTTTCAGTTTCTGCATATGCAAAGACGGATCGAAGTGAAGCAAGTATTTATCGATGTCAGCGGCCGCGTAAGAATGACATCATAAAGCACATAAGACACATAACACACAAGCACACACACACACACACACTCACACAACGGCGCCCACGTGGGGCGTCGGCAAAGCGTTTGGGCTTGGCTAAAAGCGCTGCCTACAACTAAATGCAAAACAACAACAACAACAACAACAACAGCTATTTACCTTTTAGTTGGCCCGGGCTAATGCAAAACCCACAGAACCTTGAAGCAGAAACAACGGCAAACAAACGCAGCGAAGCAGCTTGATGAACACGCTCATCATCGCGATGATGCAGATAATGAGCATTCTCGTGTTAATGATGAAGGGCTTGATGTTCATTATGACAGCTTGTTTGCTAATGATGATTATAATATAAGTTTACCGACTTTTGTCTGCAATGGCTTTGAGGCTGCGTATACAAGTTTCACACACACACACGCACACATAAATACCCGAGTGGCTGCATGTTAAATATCTGTTAAAATTGAAAATGTTTAGCTGCCTTACGGTACTTTTGCTGCTGTTGCTGTTGTTGCTGCTTCGCCGCTTTGCTTTTCACACTCATTAAGCAACGGACAAACTTGCGTTTTCTGTTTCAAGCCACAAAAGGTTGTTCACACAACGGCCAAGAGGTATTTGGACATGGCCAGCGAAAAAAAGTATTTAAAATGCGCCACGCATTTGCGACAACTATCGACCGTGTTATTAAATATAATTGTCGCCCCAATGTAAGCACACTACAATTATTGACTTGCACATTAGCGAAGAATAGAGCTACGTTGTTGTTGTTGTTGTAGTCGCTGTCATTGTTGTTATTGTTACGGGCCATTAAAAAGCATTTCAATGTCATAGCTGAAAAAAATATGCTAATTTTCATATAGACTCTCACACACACGCATATATTATTATATGAGTAGCTTGAGCTATGCGTGTGTATTGGGCATGTCGTCATGTTGTTCGAACTGCTCGAAAAGGCAACCGAAATTCCAGACAAAAGCCATTTAAGATCTCGCGCAGTTGGCCAGAAGTGACGCGGTTTATGTGACCGCAAGTAGCTGCAGCAGGTAGAGCCACTCCGATTTTGCATTATATATGCACAGATAGATGTATCTGTATTCAAATACACACACATCACTCATACATACATCAGCTGTCAACTAAAGTTAAACAAGCACGTGTCTTGCAAGTGTTAATTAAAGTGAAATATGTCGATACGAATAAATATACATATATAGAATTTCATAATACCTATACATCTGTATATATATATATATATATGTATATATATATATGTATATATTCATTATATTATCATTTAAGAATGTCGCACTTTTTTACCTGCCTTATGATTCATTGGCTGCTTCACAGAAATATTTTCTGAGTCTTCAGCAGTTCCGCTAACAAAAGACTTAGGCAACAAACTTGTTGATTGTTTCAGATATGTATGTTGATTGAAGCTCTTTCATCACAGGTTCTTTCTTCATTTATTTTTATGTGTGTCTCCAGAGCTTAGCAAACGGTAAAACGCCAGAACAGCTACGCATTCATAGAAATGCCGACCAGATCACAGCTGGGTCAGTTCTAGTCGCAGTTTATGTGTTTTTTGGCATTTTCAGAATGCAAATAGTGGAATATTTGTGATGCACGGCATTATGCTCCAATTAGCAGCCGGGCAGTCGGCTCGCCGGCTCACCGGGCAGTCGTTTGGCCAGGTTCTCTTCGCATCCAATCATAACGCGACCGCAATACATTTTGTGTGCAATGAAGTGAACTGCTCGAGGTGCAGCTCACCGGATTGTCATGTTGTCATACTCGTAGTGGAACTAACCGCCGGCTGGACTGGGCCAATTAGAAGAGCAACCAGTTTCTATGCCGCACGCAACCGCCACTGGGTTAGTAGTGTGTCTGCGTCTGGAGACGCCGCGACCAGCACTGCGGCAGGTACAGGCACACAGATACAGCTACAGCTACAGGTAGAGGTACAGGTAGAGGTAGAGGTATGGGCCAGGAAGCGTTGTCCCATTAGATTGCCCAGCTGGGTGTGCCACGCAGTTAGATGCCAACTGCTGGCCATAATTCTCACAGCACAAAAAAAGAGAGCAAGCCGAGACTGAAACAAGAAAAAGCGTGTTCATGTCATGTACCAACAAACTGGCCACAAAATCTATTGGCCTGTAGCATTCTGAGTTGACGCAATTTAACGCCGCGTTGATTTCGAGTGCAAATTATTTGTTTACTGGCCGCTCGCCAATTGCCAATTGCCAGTTGGCATTATTATTGCTGGCCTGTTGTTGCCTGTTGTCAGTCTAGCGTAAAAAACATTGAAATTTATGCAAAAGCTTTTGGCATATTGGGTCATCCCCAGCAGCAGCAGCAGCAGCAGGAGGAGGAGGAGGAGGAGGAGGCGGCGGAGGCAGTAGTTGGTTCTCAGCAGTGCGCCACTGGGAGAAAGTTCTTTCTTTTGTTTGGTTTTGGTTTTGGCTTTGGCTAGTCGACTTCATTATTTGATTAGCTTGCATTGTTAACGCTCAGTGCAGTGCGCACTGCTCTGCCTCTGCTGCTGCTTCTGCTGCTGCGGCTTCTGCTCTTACCACTCTTTTTTGGCCCTGTCACTCAACGCAGCAACAAATTGTGGTTGCCAATGAGTTTTACTTTTCTTTTGTTGTTGCTGCTGTAGCTGGGGTAAAAGTGGGTTTTATTTGAAACAAATGGAAAACCATTTGTCAGTTCTCATTTGTGAAATTTTCACGAGTCGAGCTTCTGCTCCGAGAGACATTTCTTTGACATTTCATGGCTGCAAGCCGAGGCGCCTGGAAAGCGGCGTTTATGAAAAGTGCCCAGCGCTCGCGGGCATGTCGGAAAATGTAAAATGGAAAATGCTGTGCAGCCCAGAGGCCCAACAATGGGTTTTTCGTGCACTCAATGGCTGAGCAAACAATTGCAAGCCATTAGGGAAGGACAAGTAAAGAGTTTCAAGAATATTTGAAGAAATTCCACATGAGCTGCAAATTGCTGCAATATCGAAAATAATGATGTCTAACGCTGATGCGATCAATCAGATCTTGATTAATGACAATTAAAGGGCCCCAAAAATCAATATGGAACAATTATGAGAAGAATTTGTCGGTTATTTTCCGGCTATATTGTTATTGGGTTAAGAGGGTTATGGCCGAGATAAATTCAATTAAAGGCAGCTTTCAAAACATTTTAGTCCATTTCTACTAGCAGCATGGTGCCCTCAGTTAATCGCCTTGGCCAAGAAAGTGCTGGCCATGCTCATAAGTGGCTGCATCTGATGGAAAAACCATTAAACGAACTTTTCTCCAGCTACTGTTAGACGGGAGCAGGGGTGGGAGCTGGGGCTCCGGGTACCAAGCCACTCGAAGAGCAACAATTAGTAAGACACATAAATAAGCAACAACTGTCGGCGGCACATGACATGTTCTATGGATTTTCTTCTTCTGCTGTTGCTGTTGTTGTTGTTGCTGTTGTGGCTGTGTCTTCTTTTTTGTTGTCTTGTTGCTTTGTGCATCGGTTAACAGTAAGAAAAAGTTTGAAGACTTTTTCTTCACGGACAGCAGCAACAAAAGGCCATAGACAAGTGCTTATTATTATATTAGTGCTACGACAGCGTAAAAGCCATACAATTGACCCCAGCATGTGTTGAACAGCGACGTCGACAGCGGCAGAGGCAGAGCCAACGGCACCAGCATCGCCAGCAGCAGCAGCAGCAGCAGCAGCAGGAGCCCCCATTCCAAGTTCGGGTCCAGGTCTAGGTCTGGGTCTGACTCGCCGTACGTGCATGCTGGGTACGTGCCATGAAATTAGCGCGTCAGCGCCAAAACATCAATGGACGAGCGCCCCAACAATAGAAATTTAATTGTAGCAAGCGCCTCAATAATTGCAGCAGTCGGCGCTCATTATGTAAGCTGAGAGCAGCAGCTGCAGCCAGAGCGCTGATCACTGGCCTGCGGCTTCATTAGGCTCTCGGCCAGGCCCAAAATATTCGATGCTGCACATAAATACGGCCAACTGCGCGACTCTGTAATGTGATCTGCGAGCGCTTAAACGGCAATTTATGCGCTGCCAGCTAAAATACCGTGACAATTTGCAATCAGCAGCAGCCAGAGCAACAACTCGGCTCCAACTGGGGGACAGCGATATGAGAGTGGCCCGGACTGTGGCTGGCCGGTCTGGGGCCTTATGTTATAATTTACTTGGCAAGCTTTATTACTGCACGGCCGCATAGCGGAAATTCAAATGCACACAAAATATGTTAAGGCGCACAGCCCCGCGCTGACTGCCTCCCCCCCTCAACCCAGACTCCATCCCTGCCCCTCGCCGTTCTGGAGGCCGTCTTTTGTTATGCACGAGTTTCGTTTTGCTTCTAACACAACTAGTTGTTGTTGTTGCTGTTGTCGCTGTTGTTGCTGTTGTTGTTTTACCGACTTCAGCTTTAGCTTGAACATTAGCGAATTTATTTGGCAATCAGTCGAAAATATGCACAGCTGGCTGCAGTCGCCCATTCGCAGTTCAGACTCTGGCGATTGTATCGCTTAACAACTATTGCGCAATATGAATGTTTTTTTTGTTTTGTTTTGTTATTAAATAGGCAGTACAAGGAAACACACCCAAACGCTATGGCAAACTGTGTATGTGTGTGTGAGGTCTAGCCACAAGTTAACTTAAATTAGTTGTGCATTTAAGCTGCATGAATGTTGTTATACTTTGCAGATGGCAACAGATTTTACGGATTTGCTTTGGATTTTGTCACACTCTTCGAGACGAATATTTACAAGTTTTATAATATAATATTCATATACTCATAGACTCATATACTCAATATAACAGTCATTTGACCCTTATCTATGGTAGTTTTATTATTTTGTTATTTGTGGTAATAGTTTTATTATATTTGTTATTATTTTGTCTAAGTCACATAGCCCCAGTTCAGCGTTACTTAGTAAAATTGTATCTAAATTTGAGAAGTTTTAATTTGATTTAAAAAACAAACAGTATAATCATATAAATTACAAAATAATATTGAATAGCAAATACTTGCAGTGTTTATTTATTCATACATTTTTCATTATTCGCTAAAAAAATAATAATATTTAATATATATTTATCATAAAAACAAATAGTCTTCAACTATCAATCTATCCATCTTTATTATTCCTTTAATTGTATATCCCTTCACTATAGGAAATAAATTTCTAAGTTTGGTCTCCATGTAATATAAAGATCATTTATATAGTATTTAAATATTTTTCTCTCAAAGCACAATTTCTTTGATCTCTGAGCTACAGCCAGTATAATATACGATACGCTATGGGGACATGATATAAATACTTTTCTATGAGCGAATTACCGAATTTATGAGTTATTTTTGTTAAAAGAAATGTTTGCATATAATAAGAATTGTTCTATTAGATGAATTCTTAAAATAATAATAATAATAAAATTGTTCTATTAGATGCGATCAGTTTAGTTGTCCCATCTCTATCATCATTTGTATTGATATGGTATATCATATGTATATAATAGCGGGATATTTATGCAATATGCGAATATTTAGTTTTATTCAATAAAATTAAATATAGCTATGAAGAAACTAGAGCCATTTCCTATATATGTATGTAGATACACAACTCATACATATTTCATTTGTTCAATATGTCACAGTTTAGTTAAAACGATCTGAAAGAAAAGGCTGGACTCTTATAAATATTTTGCGGCCCTCTTGAAGCTCTCTCGAGCAATGGCATTGCAAAATGCAATCTCTATTGATTTTTAACTGAAAAATCTTATTATGTGTATATTTTAGATATTCCCTGGCCCATCTCTCTTACTTCAAGTTTTGGGTCTTTATGATCCCACACGGCTATAAGAAATTGTTAACTTCAAGCTGTTTGTCTCTTGTTGTATCTTTGATCTCAGCACAGATTTCCAGCTCTTCTTGTAAAGCCTCTTGCAGTTTTGTCATTCTTCAGCAGTTAATTGCCTTCAGTCTGGCAAAACTTTCTATTACTAATTGCGCACATTTCAGTTCGTAATAGTAAATAGTTAAAGCCGCGTCAGAACATTTTTGGTTTATGGCAACAGCGTATGACCCCTTGCAGCTAAATAAATTAGCTGTGGGCCGGGCTTAATGGGCCAGCCAGCCAGGCGGGCAGCCAACCCAGAGTCGGAGCAGCTCCAACTCCAGCTGTGCGTGGCTGGGGCCGGCACTGATTTTGATACGATTTACATGCGCTGGGGCCAAACAAGTTTGTGCTGCAAGTCTTTTGTTTCGCCCGTAATCGCGGGCCGAAAGGAATTTTATGAAAAATCACCCAAGTATCCTGCGGCTGCTGCTGCTGCAACTCCAACTTCAACTCGGCAGCGGCTAATGACTGAGCACATGAGCCAGTCTAGATCCATCAAAATCAAAGCCTGGGCTCATTGGATTTAATGGTCGCCGCCGAGCTGGAGCTCTCGCTGTGGCGTGACTGACAGCGCAAGTGTCTAATTGTGATTTGAGAGTTTCGCTTTTTGTTGGCAGTGTTTGCGATTTGGCTTGAACTTTTTGCTCATTTCATTTCGGTTTTGTTTTTGGAATTTGCTTGTGTGGAGAGCCAGCAACAATCAGAGCGTGTTGCATAATACAAAGGCCAACAGCTGGCAACAATTTTTGCTTTGCGATTTTAACAAGCCCAACGATAGCGAAACGAGCATGCAAAAACAATTTTAATTGACTAGCTCCGGCTGAGGCGGCTCTACAGCTCCACAGCTCTGCGTTCCCTATAGCTGAATGTAAAATGCAAAATTCATACAAAACAATTGCATTTTGTCAAGCGACAAATTGTCATGGGACTTGCAGTTGCAGTTGCAGTTGCAGTAAGTTGGATGTAAAATTGGAATTGCATTTCTGCTACGTGCTGTATGCGACCCTCGAGCGTTGCCAGCGCGCATTGAACTGCGCCGCCAAAAGATCTAGCTATATATACACACACATATATATATGTATATATTGTATATAGCTGGCATGCAGACAAAAGGCAGCGCAGAGCCTTTAGCTGGCCGCAGCTCTATAAATTCCTTTTGCGATGCAAAGTGGACGTTCTAGTTGGCATCAAGCGCCAAAGTAGCTTAGAAAGTGGCACACTGGCCAACATGTTTTTGTTTTTTGTTGTATTTGTTTTTTTTGGCATAGACACAAGCTGCAGCAGCAAGAAAAAATTAGGTCGATTCGCTGCTGCATTTCACTTGACGCACAGTAGCCCGCGCACTCTGGTTCTGTCTGAGTCGGAGCCGGAGTCGGAGTCGGAGTCGGAGTCGGAGGAGGTTTAATGACTGGGCAGTTGGCGCTGCCGAATGCATCTCGAGCGAATTTCTCTGGTCACCTTTCGAAAGTCAATAGGCATAAATCAATGGGGCAGCAGGCATGTCGGGCGTAGGGAATTGTCTTTGGCATTTCTGTTAGACAGGCGCTGCCTGAGGGCCGACTCCCAAGAACGTGATCAGAAGTGGCCGAAAAGCCAAAAGCTAAAGGCAAGAATAAAGCCGAATCAAGCGGAATCAAGCGGACTCGGTGCGATTGTCATGACATGACTTACTTAACTTTTGTGCTGCTTATCTAGCGCCTACGGTCTGCAGCTCCAGCTCCAGCTCCAGCTCAGTTTTGCCTTTTCAATTGGCTGGAGCTGTAGCTGTAGCTGGAGCTGGAGCACAAATTCAATTATCACGACGACGCGATGGCAACCCAAGTCGAGAGCATGCCAATAAATTATCTTCAAGCCGAATGGCTTGACAGTGCGCGACTGGAGCTGGACCAGAAACTGGCCCAAAACGTGCAGGCCGCCAAAGAACTCAAACTCAAACTCAAATTCAAACATAGCCAAGCGCGACTCGATGTGCCAGTGGGTCTAAGTAAGTTCCAAGCTTTCGAGTCGGCTGCCGCTGCCTCTTGCAATTAATTGCGACTTTTGCTGACTCTTTGGCTAGCCATTAAAATTAATTAGAATTCTCGTGTTCTTATGGCTTCCCATGCTTACCCAATGAGTTGGCGAAAAACTTCTTAGCAACTTCTCAACTGCCGTGTGCGTTCCCAGGGTACCTAAAATGGGTCATAGTTATTAGCGAAACAAAGCCGAATCTCTAATAGCACTTTATTCTGATTCTCTCTCTCACTCTATCTCTGTCTCCTTTCACAGATTGCCGCCGCCCAGGACCCAGCGGCGACGCCCGGCGAGTTCGCCCCCCATGTTACGGCCACTTGCAAGGCGGGCACCATGAACATCAAGGTGAAGTTCAGTTCCGGCTACACAGGCGCCGTCCATGCGCGGGATCATCGCACACAGCCCTGCATGGCCATGGGCGACGGCAGCGACTCGGTCGCATTCAGCCTCAACCTCTGGGCCAAGCAGGGCGCGCCCGACTACTGCGGCATCTTGGTCAGCAACGTGAGTGGAAGCAATGTAAGCATAACCAATCAGCGCTTCCCTAACCACATTAACCAAACTAAGAATCTGTACGAATTGCCAAGCATATTATTTATTACAGGACCAAACTGAATTAGTTCACTCAGATCTCTCAGATCTCTCTCTCTCTTTTTGATTCAAAGAATTTTTTATTATTTTCGATTCTATTTATAACATTTTCTCCCGTTGTCTGTGAATACAAATTTTATTTTACTTTATTATTGCCAGCGACAAATTGATTCAGTTTATTGTCCCCAATTATGCCCAACTAGAAGATACCCTGTCCACATCTTTTATTAGCTTCTTGTGCTCTTAGACCCAAACTATGAAGTACTTTAAGTATAAAGCAAATTATTAATATTTATAGATAAATTTAAAGACTTTTGATATTCCCTCACTGTATAATCTACCAACTAATAACAATTTCCTAGCATTCATAATGATAGCGGTGTTTGATAGCTGTGAATTTGAATGCCATTGAATTTGTATGCTCTATGCAGAGTACCAATTAGCAACCTCTTTTCGGTAAGCTTTTATAAAATAATTTTGATGTTATTTGCTAAAATAATACAGAATATAATTACAATTTATTTATACCAGAATAACACTCAATCCATATATAGAAAGTATTCATTATTTACAGAAAAATATAAATTATGCTGATGACGTGCAGTGTATATGAGGATAATCATATACTTAGTGTATAAAGCCTTTATTCTTGTTGAGTTTAAAAACTTGTTCGCAATGTATGAAATATGATGTATTACATGTATAGAATATATTGTATATAAATATATCGTTTCATCAGAATAAAGATTCAGTAGTTTCGGCAGCTGGTCCTCTATATTTCATGAGACTGCAGATAGCCAAAAGGAGGTTTGGTAACCCTTCCATTCATCTCAGCAATGTCAATAACTTATTTGCTCTTAAATAAGATAGAAAGAAACTAAGAAAGAATGATAAGAAAGTAAGATAGAAAATAAGATATACTGATGATTATTTTTTGTGACTTCAGCTGATGTTTATACTTGATCCACTTTACAGTCAGAACTTTTCACTTCAAAACCCTTTCAGCTATCAAGCTCTACATGCGCAAGCCATTTAATAAATTTTTAGAAATGCACAACTATAATTATCATAAAGTGAAATAATAATAATAATAATAATAATAGTAATGTGTAAGATATTGGGTATCGCCTAGTCGTGCGTGTCGTGTTGCTTTGCATGTGCTTAGCGCAAAGACCTTGTCACGGGCAAGGGCCGGGGCACGCATGTCCATAAATTTAAGTGAGTCTCGTATCTGGTGTACTTGGGTCTTGGCCCCAAATCAAGGCAAATCAGCAACAGCTGCGATGCAAGCAAAGACGACGACGGCGACGGCGTTGGCATCGTCGACTAGTCGTCAGTCTATATAGTAACGATGGCCATAAAAATCAAGTTTAATCCTACGTGCATCACGGGCGTTGACAGGCGGCGGCTGCGTGTGGGTAAGCAGCCCCCAAGTCGAACAATGGCAGACAGAGGCAGCCGGAGCCCAGGCAGAGCCATTAGCATTAGCCAGCGCCATATGTAAGTAGATACGCCAGATAGTATAAATATATGTATATATTTATATCTCTCTGTGTGTATGTGTGTGTGTGTGTGTCTATGAAGCGCTCATAATGCAAACATGTTGAACAGTGTCGAAATGCAAATTATCAGCTTACGCGTCATGTTCAAAGTTTTGAGCACATGCGAGCGAGTACAACATTATTAATTGCAATGTCAAATCGAGGGGCTGCGCCCAGTCCAGTCCAGCCCTGTATCCGAATTGTATAAATAAGCCCCGTCTGGGCACTCGCGGAATGCCTGGGCCGGCTTAGCTGACTCGCCTGCATACGCATAGGTGTAGCACTGGAGCTTAGAGCTCTTGGCCCACCTTCCGTTCGCGCATCGAAAAAGAAGGGAGGTCCCCCATAAAATTAAATCACGCTTATCGCGACGGCAGCTTTAGTTTCATTCGGACTGCGCAGAGAATGCTGTGCCAGGGAGAGGGCGAGGGTGGACAACTGAAATACTGAAGAACTGAGCAACTGAGAGAGTGAGTGAGTGAGTGAGTGACTGAGTGAGTGAGGGACTGCGGCCTGGGAGTGGCGTCTAGCTGCGGCCTGGGCCGACAGCGCTTCACATGCCCAGACAAGGTTTTCCACGCTTCAGCTTTGACAGCATTCCGGGCCGATGTTGTTCGAGTTGCGTTGTTCTCGTTGTTCGGCGTGTGCGCGGTATTTGTGTCAAAAGAATTTTTTTCTTTCTTTTTTTTTTGTGTCTACTCAAAACTCTCGAGCAATTTTGATTCTATTTCTTGGCAAATATTTTCGTACGGCTTTAATTGCTTTCGAAATGCCGACTCGACTTTGGCTGACCTTGGCCCTGCACTCCAGAGACTGAAGCAGAAGTAGATCCTTCCCCCCGTCCAGAGCTCGGCTGCAGCGCCGTAATCTCTTTGATTCGGTCTGTTATGGCCTGAGCAAGGCCCTCGCCTTGCCGTACTTGGCAAACCATGAAATTGCCGCTGACAATGGCAAGACGCCCAAGCCGCGGCAAGCCAACAATTTAGCTCCGAGTTCAAGTTGTTATTGCTGAAGTTTGGCGTACTTGAACCCATTTCGACGGCACGGCGAGTGGGCATGCCGCATGCCGCATGCAGCAGACTCGCAAATTGTTTGTCATTATTTTATTATGGGTGTTACGGCGAGTTCTCTGCTCTGCAGCTCTGCAGCATTATTATTATAATCCAAATGTTAATTGCACAACACAGGCAGCAAATCTGACGCCAATTTAGCATTAAGTTGTTCTTTAAATATGGCCTCAGAGCTGAGAGCTGAGAGCTGTGCGCCATCTCATATGGAAAATTTAGCGCAAGTAATTTTCTCAGCGCTAGCTCGGCTTTGATAATAATAACTTGATAATGAGCCCATCCGCTGCTGATGGCTCTGCCGGCTGTGCAGCTAGCCGTAAGCTGCTCGGCTGGTCTCGAGTCTGATGCACGAGCTGGCCAACAGATTGTGACACAAATGGCCAGGCTCGATCTGCAGCTGAATAGATATTATTTTGCAGCTGTGCCAGAGGTATTTATCGAGTGTTTATTTGCTAACAGCTTCTACTAATGCTGCAATAACTACTCACACACACACTACTACCCATACGTATACTTATCTATGTAGTTCCTTAAGTCATCAACTAAAAACACTGAACCCAGTCGAAGCCGCAGCAGTATGAAATTCATTCACAAGATGCTGATCACATCTGATACACGCAGGCGTGGGACGTCAACCAGATAAATCAGAAGTAAATAAATAATAAAATCATATCTTTTCTTGATTGTATACGATATACATAAAAATATACAAGTGATATGTAAGGGCATCAAGGTGCAACCGGTTTGGCAGCTGCGACAAGTGAAAATTGTGAATTAAACAAACTGAGGATGCTGTGCTTATTCGCATACATGTGCAACTGCTATAGCAACTGTGCCAACTGTCTCTTTATAGCAAGTTGTTTGCATTACTTAATCGCTGTCAATTGCGGGTCAAGGCTGCAGCTGAATCATCAGCTGAGCGTTCGAGTAATGGCAATAAGTAGCGCCGTTATGCAGAAGCTAAATGCTGACAGTTCAACAATTTTAATAACTCAGCCAGTTAGTTGCATAATCATGAGCAGCCATTAGAAGCAGTAGAAAGAAAAAACCTGCACCAAGTTTCTCGCCCAAGTCTTTCGTTTTGTGCTCGCTGGCTGGCTGGTTACATGCGGCTGCACAATTAAAACGCTAAATTACATCAAATGCCAGCTCAGCCGCATTCGAAATGAAATGCAAACATGTTATTACCGAAATGTCTGCCAGAGTCACTGAGAGGCAGCCAACTCATTAACTGGAGAGCGCAGCTATTAAAGCGGCTGCTGAGCATAAGATTCAATGAAGTTCAGGCCAACGCTGAGCATGGCCAAGAAAATTGTTAAATAAGATAAACAAACAACTGGAAAATATGTGTGTACTTAGACTCTAGTGTGGCCCACCTGGCTGACTGGCTGGCTGCCTGGCTGCCTGACTGCGTTGGCTGACAACGTCACACTTGGCGGCATTTTGCATTTCCTTGTTGTTGCTGGGCTGCAATTACATCATGATGACAATTAACTGCTGCAGCCGCTGGCTCGTATGCTGTATTTAATAGTCAATAAGTCCCGTCAAAGCCAATGGGTACTAAAAGGCCAGAGCTTAACATAAATATGATCACTAAAAAGGCGCTCCCAAAGCCTGCTCAACTCGGCTCATTAACGCGCCATCCGAAACCCAATCAACATAAATGCT
Source organism: Drosophila navojoa (assembly GCF_054131105.1). Taxonomy (NCBI): domain Eukaryota; kingdom Metazoa; phylum Arthropoda; class Insecta; order Diptera; family Drosophilidae; genus Drosophila; species Drosophila navojoa. The sequence goes on along the minus strand of NC_142890.1, from coordinate 28,529,112 downwards.
TTAATAACCACAACTCTCTCTCTCTCTCTCTGTTCCTTTTGACTCTTTAGCGCACGGAGGAACGTTCCATTCAGCTGGCGGTGCGTGTGCACAAGACTCTTGAACTGGCGGATGATAAATTTTATGTGATTACCTGTGGCAAATCGGGCTACTCTCGGTAAGTTTGACTACCTCAGCTGAAGCTGAACCTCTAGCTGTAGCTGTAGCTGTAGCTGTCTAGACAATTGCACTTACTTCTGCTGACTGCTCGTATGTAGATGCTTGTAATTTGGCTAAGCTTCCGTCAGGCCAAAGTGCTTCGAGTGCTTGTAGTTTTGCCAGCGCTCGCCAATTTCAGATTATTTCACGAAACTCGTTTGCCGCGTCGGCGCAAAACAAATGAAATCAAAGATCGAATTATGCCGATTGACGTATATATATATATATATAAATATATACACACTCATATCATATATACGCACATAGGTACGCGTAGGTGTTTGCCTTTCTATAGCACTATTTTTTATTGATCTTTCTATATACGAATCAGCGCTAAATAGAACTCAAGGCCATTAGCATTCGTTTCCATGGAATTCTATTCTGCTTTTGCACCCAACTTATTTCACATGAACAACTGGCCCAAATGAACGGTAAATTATTTATGGTAGCTCTCTGAAAGATTACAATCTGTAGTTGAAGAAACAATTTAATTTGACTTCGCCTCATTTGCATAATGCCAATGACTTTGCCACAATGCTGAATTGAGCAAGTTCGTTGTCTAAGTCTTTCGTTCAATGCAAATAGAAAAACAATTTAGAAAAAAATGTTTGCTTTGGCTAAAAAGCCAACGATTTCTGCAAATTGTTGCGCTCTGTTAACGGCACACAGGAAAACACGAGCCGAAAGCCAAAAGCAAATTAAATAAAAATTGAGCAAAAAAAAACCAAACAAATTGTCAGAAATGCACAAAACGGGAAACAAGATAGTGAAAATGAAAACTATTCATATAATATGGTATATGCTGGTCGATGTCGCTGTCTAGTGGCTGTCGATGCCCGTCTGTTTGGCATAAAACGCAACTGTCTATATCGCAATGGCCGGCAGTGGCGATTGCATAATGCATAATGCATAATGAAACTGCAAGCGAGTCACAGTGGACTGCAGCTTTCGGGTCTATTGGCTGCGCTTTTAATTAGCCACTGCGCAATTGGGGAAGTCCACCTAGATAGCTATTAGCTAATGTGCCACATCCATTTCCCTTTTCATTTCCATTTCCATTACCATTTCCATTTAAATTTACAGCGATGACAATGCCCATGTGGTTCTCAAGTTCCTGGAGAACGATCACCGCGTGCGTGAAACGGTCTACGGCCACAAGTACAAGATACGCGCCGAGTTCTCGAAGCCAAACGGTGGGTAATCAGCACAGTCCGCCGACTGCCAACAGAGATCACTAATCAAGACTCCCTTCCATAATTAGATACCTATGGCCTGCGTGTGGGCAACTGCTTTGCCTTTGACAAGAAGAACATCACCCTGGAGCTGACAGACGATCGCGGGTAAGTGCAGCGCAGCCTTCCACTAGCCACTCTAACGGCAGCTAACGGTTTCTGTTTCATGCACAGCTGCCCCTATGATCCCAACATTATGAGCCGCTTTGTGCCCACAATCGATGGCCGTGCGGCGGAGGCAACACTGGACTCCATGTTCAAGTTTCCCGAGGGTAGGTTGAAGCGTAGACTGCCCCATGGACAAAGATCTTTATTATTATATTCAAATTTCTTGACAGGATCTGAGGTGCATCTGCAGTGCGATGTCGTTCAGTGCTATGGACGCTGCGTAGAGATCGACGATTGCAGTCAGGTGGCTCTGGCTGGCTTCACCAAGGGCAGCGGCAATGGCCCACGCAAGTTTGGCCCCAACGAGGAGGGCTCCAGCATTGCGGGCACAACCGTCTTCGTCTTAGATCCCGCCGAGGCGAGACGTAAGAATAAATCGAAAAGAACTTTATTCAAAATCTAAAATAATTATTCAACTTGCAGTCATTTCATCGAATTGCGAGGAAGGCATTCGACCCAGCTGGCTGCTGTGGCTGGCCATAACACTCGGAGTTCTGTTTCTCATCATGCTGCTAATGAACATTTTCCTCTGCACTGCCATGAGCTGCAGCTGCGCCAATACAGAGGTAGCTGTGGAGTCTCCTCTTTACTAATATAAGTTAAATAAATAATCATCTTTCTTGCAGATCATTGAGAAGGAGCCCTCGATCATTGAGGAATACGATCCTTATCGTAGCTGGCATGGCAGTCAGTATGGCTCCCGGTACTCGCTGCACGGCCGAGATGCACACAAGGGCTATACTAGCGGTGGCTCGACGATACACTCAAATAGGTCTGATAGATATTAAGCTGATCTACAAACGACACACACACACACACACACACAGCCACACAGACACAAAGCTCTATTCTACACTTGATATGCATCTGCTCTGCTCTTCAATATTTTTCTGGTAGCCAACACACACACACAGACACAGACACAAACATATACATATATAAAGCATGTCTAAACAGCCTTGTACCGTATCTATGTATCGTAATTTGTTAAACTCGTATCTATTGTTAACTCTACTGAAGTCTACCCGCCCTGCTGGACAACATCTACAACAAAAACAAACAAACAAAAAAAAAAAAAACAAAAACAAAAGAAAACAACTTGTGTTCACAAACAAAAAGTTATAAATGAATCGAGGAATGAATCTATTTGTGCCTTGTATTGCAACTGTAATTAACCGTTGATAATTTGCATTTTCCACTCAAATTATGGCTAACTTTAACTTTAGAACTGAGTTTCCATTGGCCCACACCCGAAGACACTAACCGTCCCGCTCAATGATATTTGCTAACTAAACTGTTCAGATTCTCTACTGAAATATGCCACATACATATATATACAAACATATATATATAACTATATATACTATAATTAACCATTGATTTTGTATTGAACTTATCAACGTACTACTTCGAAGGTCTATTCCAATTGATAACGATTATGCAATTGTACATTCCCGACCCGGCTCTAGACATTCATCCACGTTGCATGGACAGCGTGCACACCGCGGACCGCCCAGTAATATATGAGATCCTAATGCTTAAGTCAAAAATGTGACAGTTTTTTTTAACTTAATGTTTAACATAGTTTAGTTATGGCCCACTTCAAATAAGTCTCAAATGTACATAACTCGAAATATTACAACTCTCTGTCAACTCTATTCTAAATTCTTCGATGAATCTTTCGCTGTAAATTACTAAACGAAAAAAACAAAAACAAAAATCTTGTATCATTAAAAATTTCCTAATATTTAAATAACAATTAAACATAAGTCATTAGTCTGTCATAAGTTCGATCGAATGTGTACGAGTTTAAGTGAGGAGTTTTATTTTAATATGAAAATGCAGAAGAAGAAAACCATGAAACATCACTGATTCGAAATGAAACAACTTTTTACGAGTTGAAAAAATTGAAGAAAATTCTGAAATTTCGTTAAACGTAAAACCTATGAATTGTAATTAATTAATTTAAAATAAAACATACCTTTAAATTACCAGTAAAATAAAATTCATTTATTAAATGAGATAATAAAATAACAAAACTTAAAAAATGAGTGCTTTTAATTTACAGCATAATTTTAATTATTTAATATGGATTCTTCAACTTCAAAAACATTGGAAATATATAGGAATGCATAACTGATTAAATTTGGTTTTTATATTTCGATAAATTATATGGAGCTAAAAAGAAAAGGATACGTACATATTTTTTACGAATAATGATTTGCACTAATTAAAACTAATTAAGAAATAGCCTGAACCCCATAATCTGATAGAAACACTTTGATATTTTTGCAAGCTCTAGTGGAACGAATGAACTGTGATATGACCTGAGCCTTTCGAAGAACTGATACACAAGAAGCTATTCATACACATACATATTCATATTCATGGGAAATTACTTATTCAAACAATTTTCCTGTAGATGGAATGACATTTATATGTGTCTGTATTTTCCAAACTAAAAACTTCTAACATATCATTTTTTTTTTAAATTGTGAGCGAGGGGGGAGGGAGTTGGAGCCAATTCCAAAATAGCAAAATAGCATCGAAAATATAAAATACACATGAATCTACATATATGCAAAAATTTTAGGCACTATCCACGATTAGAGAAACAAGTTTATAGAAAAAGAAACATAACTACAAATTATTTCTAATGAAGTTCCATGAATATGCAAACACATAAATGTTAAACATTATTATATATGAATTAAGACATAATATTTGGAAATCATTTATAATTAATAATAATTATTAATACGATAATAACTTGAAATCATCTATATTCGCTATTCATTATAAATGATAGACACGTACATTTAGGCTATATTAACTAGATCTCTCCATTCCTCTCCTAGAGCTCGTACCTTTTATGCGTTCTGAGAATTAGGAATGCAATTGACATGAATTGTACACTTTTATATCTTCGAAGCAATATTTATAGAGCTATGTATGTATGCAAGGTACATAGTTGAAAATAATTGTAATATCCCTAAAAGTATACAGCATTTTACAAAGATCAAGGCAATCTTAATGGACCGTTCATTTTGTTTTATTTACCTGCTTTAATTGCTTTGAAACCCTCGAAAAAAGGTTTTCGATTTTACAAACTGGGAAAATGGAGGCTTGTATTTATGTTGAATGTCACATGGTCGTATTCTACCCTTGTAAAATACGGTACAAATGTAGTACGAAAAACAAATCATTTTAAATATACAATAATCAAATATATATGTAAGAGTTAATGTCATATAAAGTTATCAACCTTTCATACAAATGTTATGGGTCATACTAATGATCAAGTTCAAGTTCCATAAAGTAAATAATTAGCTGAATACATCATTATATAATACAACAGTTACTCATTAGCCAAAAGCTGATTTGAGGGTGTTTTTCTTCGTGTTAGCAAATAAATCGGTATTCTTACTAATAAGTATAATAATTATTTATGTATACTAACACTTTGAAGATAGTCATCAGGTCTTTGTATTTTATTATTTATATAATTTATTTATTTATTATTTTAATATGATTAAAAACGCGGACGGAGTACTCCAGAAACCCTTTTATGATCTTAGTTTCAAAACAATACCCCTTTGCGCGCATCGGCTAACTTATTTTACTTTAAAATTCAATAGTAATGGCAGTGGGTCATTAGAGCTTTGAGTTAATATCTGGTTTATCTTTCATATAGCCGGTTGCTAACTCACATCAAGCATGAGGAGAGAAAACACGAGATATTTGAGCGAATTTCAGCGCCTACCACCAACCGTGGCAAATCCCACCCTGTGCTCGGCTTATCGCCATTCTGCACTCACAACCAGTAGCGCTCTCTCTATCGCTCTCTCTCTCTCTCTTTCTCTCTCGTTGCCAGCCACGTTGTCGTAGGTATGGCATGGGTTAAGGTTTCGCCACAGCTGCCGGCAAAGTGTTCCCAGCTCTGTTGGTATTTTCGCAATGTAGTTTCAGTCTGAATTGGTCGGTCGTTGAGCGCGGAAGTGCTCAGAGTGCGAGAGAGAACGGGCACAGAGCGCGATTTGTTTGAATGGCTGGTACGTTAACGTTCGCGTCCATTTGTATGTGATTGTGTGTGTGTGTGTTCGCCTATGCGTGTGTGTGTGTGGGTGAAGAATAACAACACCGATATCAAAATAGTGAAGCACAAAGGCCAAGCAAAGAAAGAAACACCAAAACACAACAATAACAACGGTAGCCAACAGCCAGCGTCAGCGTCAGCGTCAGCGTCTTGTACTTTTTTTTTCGTTCTTTTATTTGGTGAGTTCGAGGTGGAGTTATTGTTGCTGTTCATACCGCGTGTGCCTAAGTGAGTTTTGTTGCCTTATTCACGTGACTGGCGCTGTAACTAAAGTTACAATTTGTATCAATGTTAGTTGGCAATAGTGAGTGCTCATGACGTGTTTTAATAACTGTGTAAACAATCAGCCAACTCAAACATCTAACCCATACTTAATCCCTGTACGTAAGCGCCGCGTGACTCTCAAATTGCATCCGGTTGATGCTTGGCGTAGTGCGACGCGAATCGATTTCAACTCACCTAACACAAAGTTGGCAATCTTAAGAGAGCTGTGCATAATCTTCCAAACTCCCCACAGTAATGCGTATTAAATATTATTTCTATTTGCTAACTGCACTAACTGAATGAAGGTGTCTCTATTTGTGGGGTCTGTGCTTTTGATTCTCTGTGTGTGTGTGTGTAGGTCCACTGCACGCATTGTGAGTCATTCGCGTTGGTCAATATGCAATCTCAGCACAAATTACTCCAACACATAGAAGTTTATTTTTAACCCTTGGCCCTCTCGAAATTTGTGCCGCATGCGAATTTCGACTAGACGACGCCAGCGACGCTCGTAATGAATTTTAAAAGTGCGCCGCGGCTATAAATACCAAATTTGTCAACAAAAAAAAAAAGAGCTCACAATATATAATATTAAATAATAACAGAAAAAATGATTTAAATGCTGCTCGGGTGCGCTCAGTTGTCAGCAAGTTCATCAAAAGGCAAATGGCAATAAAAATATCATTATGTAAAAACCTTTGCCTTCCACTAATGCCTGTACATAGATGGGCGTATATATGCGTGTGTGTGTGTGTGTGCAACTGTGCTTGCTTTTTCTGTAAATATATATGTATGTACTTGTTGAAGCGGGCATACTCTCAATATATTTAGAAACTCGGCGATCTTTTTGCATAAAATGTCATTAACCTCGTCGAGGAATCAACGAATCGACGGATCGACGAAACGAGTTCGCATTGAAATGACGTGAATACAAACTTCTCATTTATTCAAATGATAACAATTTTCACGTGACTGACCTGACATGATAATTTGATTCTATGCGCCATTTGCTTTTCCAGTGTCATAAAGCACTTGCTCTAAACGGGTTTGTTATATAAGCCACGAATCAGTTGTAGAACAGAAAAAGAGTTCAGCACATATACATATATCATGTTTATATGCTTGCAGCTGATGACACATTTCTCGTTGGAGTCAGAAAAAAATATATTTGCAATGGAGCACTTTATTTTTGAGTGTCTCTTGCAGTTGCAGCCATCGAAATGTGTAAACAAAAAAATAAATAAGGTCAGTTTGCTGTGTAGAAATGATTTGTAATAATAAAAGGTCTTTGTTACCATTCGATAAGCCGCATTCATTGAGCGACAAGGAAAAGAATGCACGAATGCAGTTAGAAATATAAAATAAGAATGCTAAACAGCCAGATACCCTGCAATCTGATTCAGATCTTGTGTCAGATTAGTTTTTCTGCTTTACATTAACCATAAATATAGTTTGTTTTTTGTTTACGTTTTTCAGTGTTCTCAATGCCCATACTATATCATCAAATCTATTATCTTTCCCTGTTATACAAAGTAAGCCCATGCTTTGATGCCATTCGATACGCTGCATTCATTCAGAATTAAATTTTGTTCACTATCAAGCACTCAAATACCCTGTAAATGTTCTGATAATTCTTCTTAATTATGTTATATACTTGTGCTAAGATATATATATATATGCATATATGTATATATATATTGTATACATATGTATGACCCAATTGACACAATCTCGATTTATTGCCATTGTGTGCGAATCTTGTATCACACTTCGTCTTGGCGGAACTCGTTCTTTGTTTCATTCGCAGGGAAACGCCAGTTATACAAGAGTCAAGTGAGTCATTTGCTTATCATAAACATATTCATAATGCGCTCGCGCCTAGCATACGCATGTTATTTATGTACAAATTAATACCCTAAATACCCACTAATCAGAGTGGAGCACGCTGGCAAATCGAACACACACGCATTTCGTGATCCAGTTAAGTATATAGCATATCAGATACGCTGACTCGTAATCAACAGTCAGCTTCAATATGATTAATAGAATTATGACTGCGTCAATATTTTGATTTGTTTCTGATTTATGAGTTTGAAAACTAAATAAATGCTAATAATAATAATGGGACGGCTGGTTTTCTGTCTTTGTGTACCTCCAATTCCATTCGTAATACAAGTCGACGGATGATGTCATGATCCAGACCTAAAACCAAAAGCCCGGCTCACACTCACACTCACACACACACGCATACTGAATTTTTTGAAGCGCTGAGCTCAACTCTTGCTGCTGTCTATGTGGATCATTAGCTCACCGGTTGGCGGAATGCCTCTATTTATTTGTTCTCTTCCATACGGAAATTCATCAACTCGCTCTGCTCACTGAATTCTGACTTTTCCCACTCGTAATCGGAGCTATGAGCTCATCTTTGATCACCATTGAGTACGCCATTCGCGTACGTCTCGCCACATGCGTATATACTCAAATTTTCCAATACGTACATAAAATACCATTAAATAGAGGTAATGTTTATGGTGACCTAAGCGGTCGTGCTCGACATTAGCGAACCCTATAATAACACTGATCGCTGCACAATCATCTTGTAGAAATATGAATGTCAAAGAATCTTAATAGGGTGGCTAATCCTGAGTCGTTAAGAGACCGTTTATTTTTGGTAATCTTGATGAACACAGGGCTTAAATATGATATCGCGTACTTTGTGAATTGAATAAAAAACTAGTAATGCAATTACTACTACACTTTTATACTTATCAAACAAATATAGGGTATACATACTGTAACCTTAGCCTTGACAGAAAATCAAATTCTTTGATTCTTACTTAAAACTTCAATACAACTTTATTGCATTCCAATAAAAACAGGGTATCCGAACTATAGAATGTCGGCAACATCTTACGACTCGAATTCCAGCTCGTCTATTTGCACTGCCAGTAGCTGACCCTCGGACGACGCCTTCAGCTGGAACTGTTGCAGCACCAACGGCATCGCCCACACGCGATCTGTCAGTGCTGAACTTGCGTCAATTTCTATCACACATACAGATATGAGATATACACATGTGTATATCGACACTTTGGATGAGCCTAGATATACCCTATGGCTGCCTACAATTTGTTAAATTGCTGCAATTAATTTAATCAGCCTGTAACTGTTGCCTTTTGAAATGTTAAATAGAATGCAATGCATGCAGCTCGTTTGTGTGTTCCGCGTTTTTAATGTCGCATGTTTAATTGACTGTTAGCTGGAAATATCGATTTGTTGACTTTCAAATGCATTATTATTGTGGCTGTTGCCATGGTTAGAGACGCTCTAAAAACAACAGGTGCAGTTGGTATTTGCAAGTTATATAAGAATCATAAATCTAGATTGTTCGCTTTGATTTTGGATCTCTTTAGTAAAACACACATCTAATACATATATCTATTGTTTCGCTCAGAGACCCTTTCTGCTGGCTACGCCCCAATGAAACACCAGCAACATGTACATCTATCAAATTCGCGAAGTGTGATAAAGACATCCAAGTGACTTTACGAACAAAAGCTGAAATCTCAACTGCAAATACACACATACATATATTCATATATAATAAGCCAATTAGAGACAAGTTGCGAAAATGACAATAACATATACAGGTGAAGTGGCCACATGCCGTGGCTTTGGCTGTTTTCTCAAACTGCTGCTCAGGTAAGTGATCAAAGCTATATACATAGAATATAATACATATATACGTAAGTTTCTGATTCGTATTCAGTGAGCACAACAAGCAACAGCTAAACGACTTTTACGACATTTTTTGGTTGATTACTTTTGGTTCTCTTATCAATTAAATTGCCAAGATCTTTGATAAGCAGCAGAAAAAGAAAGTATTAAATGATTTTATTGGTTAATGCTTACGGCTATATTTCCTCAGATCACAATTAAACATGTTTTTGAAAGTTGCTTAGACAAATTGCTAAAATATATGTATATATAATTTAGCAATTTTGTGAGTTCCCCTTTTCTTGGTAGGTAATGAGTTATAAAAGTTTTGATTAAGTTGATCAAGCTATATAAAAAATCTATAAATCACTCAACTCGAATCGGAATCAGAAATCAGAAATTCTTTATCAAATCTTCTATATTATTCAGTCCTTTCATCAAATTTTCATCTGACTAAAGAGAGTTATAAAAGGTATTAGCAGACCCTTGATCCTACATTCTCTTGGCCTGTCTAACACGTTCACAGGTTTCCATCAGCTTTCAATTAAAAAGTTTCCCATATAGCCAAAAGCAACAGCTGTTCCAGCAAAGTCTTTGTTGAGCCGATTTATTAGCCGAGCAAGCAAAATAGTGCTTAGATTACAAAATTGCAATATGGAATACAAAATGAAATTGAGTATGAAATGAAAGCCAATATTAGCTTAGTTCTGACAAGGCCGGGGAGCACACGCCTTCAAGTTCCCATATCATGTGAAAAACAAGCTACGAATTACAGTGCTAAATGCGAAGCGTGTAAAAAACTGCAAGTCCAGTGCTAATTAAAGAACTGACACAGTTCGCTCGAGCTGGGCAATTGAGCTAGTGACAGTCGTCAGGCGACAGCCGACAATTGCCACAAATGCAAATAATAGAATTTTCCATGCACACACAGCGTACAACGGGTGTTAGCTTGTAGTTCCGCTGATAGCAGCAACAACTCCACCCACACCAGATGCCACTGCCACTGCCCTTGCTTCTCTATTACTATTACTGATACTGATAATGATGGATGTATGTATCTCCATATTTACATAAACAGTGACTGCTGCAGTCTTATCTAAGCCACGTTTGACATCTGTCAGGCGTGTAATTTGAATTAGAATTTAATAATTGGTAGCAAGTGCTGCTAGCCATATCTATGAGCATGTATGTACACTTGTGTAGGCACATATATGACACATACAATCTAGTATCTGGTAGTTCATTTACTTGAATGGTCCGCTGATAGTGTCAGCTGACACTAATCAATGAACCGGCCAGCCTAGATTGATGATAATCAAACGAATTTTGCTAATTTAATGCACTTGATATATGATTGCAAGCAATGAAAAGAAATCAAGCCAGTGCTAATTCTGAAATTAGTCTTAAATTTAAATTATGGCTAATCTCTAAAAAATAAAAGAAATATAGCACAATTTATAGCAACTTTATACAATTTACAGCAACCTGTAAACATATGCCCTTTAAAGTTTTTTGAACTCAACTCAGAACTGAATTAAATTTATCAGCTAGGACAGACCTTGAAATCTTTGTGGCCAACTGATAAAATTCAAAAATTCTGTTTGTCATTTGCTTATGATAAATGATTACGTGTTTGCTTTTGGTGTTTTTATCACAGAAATGTTTGATAAGAATTAACCTTATAATTAGCGGGCTTTTTATTTCAAATGATGGCTGGAACATTTTCAAATTTATATAGTATACATATAGCATATAGATAGACCAATTTTTATGACGTTTAGACGGTGGCATGATTATGGCCCAATATCAGGCCAATGACGTTGGCAGCTGAAGGAATATTGGTAAACACATGCCAGACTCTGTGCCGCACATTATTAAAATAGAGCCTTACGCTCGATTAGTGAGACCCAATAGTGCCCATAAATGACGGAATTGGAGTAGTATTACTGAGAATCAACAGCTCTGTAGATCTATTTATAAATATGATCTGATATGTTTGTGCTTTCTTGTAGGTGGCGCGGAAGTATTTACAAATTAGTCTGGCTGGATCTGTTGGCCTTCCTCACATTATATTACCTACTTAATCTGGTCTATCGGTTTGCGCTCAATGAGGCCCAGAAAGAGTAAGTGAAGCTTGAATGTCTACGCTAGTGCACATACTTATTGTAGTCTATTTGCCATGTAGAACCTTTGAGGCGATCGTCGCCTATTGTAATAGTTATCGTGATCTCATACCGCTGTCTTTTGTGCTGGGTTTCTATGTATCCATTGTGATGACTCGCTGGTGGAATCAGTACACCTCCATTCCCTGGCCGGATCCCATCGCCGTCTTCGTCAGCTCCAATGTGCACGGCCAGGACGAGCGTGGTCGAGTCATGCGTCGCACGATCATGCGCTATGTGTGCCTCTGCCTGACCATGGTGCTGGCCAATGTGTCGCCGCGCGTCAAGAAACGGTTTCCCGGCCTCAACAATCTGGTGGAGGCGGGCCTGCTCAACGAGAACGAACGCACCATCATCGAGACGATGAACAAATCTTTTCCCAGGCCCTCGAAGCACTGGCTGCCCATTGTCTGGGCGGCGAGCATCATTACGCGCGCTAGGAAGGAGGTAATAATAGAAAGCATAACACTTTGAGATGTGTTAATTTATAAATATTATATATATATGTATATAGGGCCGTATAAGGGACGACTTTGCTGTGAAGACTATCATCGATGAGCTGAACAAGTTCCGAGGACAGTGCGGACTACTGATTAGCTATGATACGATCAGTGTGCCCCTGGTTTACACCCAGGTAGTTACCCTGGCCGTGTACTCATATTTCCTTACCTGTTGCATGGGTCAGCAGTGGACAGATGGCAAAGTCGTCGGCGGCAGCAGCTACCTGAACAAGGTGGATTTGTATTTCCCAGTGTTCACCACGCTGCAGTTCTTCTTCTACATGGGTTGGCTGAAGGTGGCCGAGTCCCTGATCAATCCCTTTGGCGAGGACGACGACGACTTTGAGGTAGATCGATCTTCTGAGGTGTTCAATCATGTGATAACTGATCTAATCCCTAGGTCAATTGGATGGTGGACCGCAATTTGCAAGTTTCGTATTTAATTGTAGATGAAATGCACCATGATCATCCGGAGCTACTGAAGGACCAGTACTGGGACGAGGTGTTTCCCAATGAGCTGCCCTACACCATTGCTGCGGAACGGTTCCGCGAGAATCATCCGGAGCCCTCGACTGCCAAGATCGATGTGCCGAAGAACGCGGCCATGCCCTCGGGCATGTCATCTGTGCGAATCGACGAAATGGTTGGTAACAATGGCAACGTCGCCTCTGGGTCGAAGCCGATTGGCACTGAGCAGCCGCCGCAAGGGGCAACCATGCAGACAGTTACTTATGACCTTTCCAAGGCTGCGCCAGACGAGGAGGTTAGAATCAAAACGTTGGCAGCATTCACTAGCGACTCGAAGTATTGGCACCAACTAATCGGCTATCTTAACTAAATGTACATTCATGGCGTGGCGGATAATTCAATTTAAAACAAAACAAAACAAAACAAAACAAAACAAAAACAAAATAACCAAAACAATAATCAAATTTGAACGTATTTTCTAACCTTCTTCTGTAATGAACTGAAATATGTATTTCATATGGGATTCAAGTCGATCATTGGCATTTCAAATCACAACGGTGTTTGGTAGTTATAGCTAAGACTTATTTAAGAGTTAAAAGATGTACGATATAAAGCTCTAATGAAATGAACAGTGGATTCTATGAATACTGAAATATTTTGTTATATGGTTATCAAAGTTGTGAAGACGAAACCGACTATAGAACAGAGTCAGATTCATATGGAGTCCACTGAGCATTCTCACTAACCTAGTTGTAACTATATTGTGGTGTTTGTGTGATTGTTCTATAAGCTATAAGACTGCATACTAACTTTTGATTCTAACAATAATCTGTTTGCCTACAGCCTCTAACTGCACTACGCTCTGCACGGCTTTCAGTTGCTTTAGTGCACCCCAGAACGAAATTTGCACCCAATTGGTTTCAAGTAACCTATGCTCACTTTAAATTCCCCCTCTCTTTCTCTCTTCTCTCGCTCTCTCTCACTCACTTATTACTCTCGACTAATCCACCCTTTCCCCGTTTCCAATGGTAAACGCAGGCGGACGATGCCAGCGGCATACACTTCTCTGCAGGCAATGGCAAATCGCGCCTGGGACTCGGCTCCTCGCCCAGCCTGGTTAGTGTCTCGGGTACTCTGTCGCGGGTGAACACTGTGGCCTCGGCACTGAAGCGCCTGCTCAGTCGCGACGAAAGCCGTCCGAGCTCCGCTACGCCCAGTGACGATCCGGGCAAGTACCGTTTCCCGAACAGCGCCAGCACTGCCAGCTTGACAGGGGCCAACGTTGGCTCATCGGCCGTGAAGCCGGCGGGCAGCATGCGCATCACCCAGCAGGTCATCGAGGAGGTGGACGAGCAAGCGACCATCACTTCCACACGCCCCCACGATACACGCCCCAATGTCAAGGACATATTCTCGCCAACCACCGGCGACCCACAGCAGCAGCCAGGCGGCCAGCCTCTGCAACCGCCACCGCCTGCAAGCAGACCCGGTGAGCTGCCGGCGCGCTCCCAGCCAGTGGACATACCCAGGCGATCGCCTCAATACGAGCGCGCTTACTCGCAGTATGAGCCGACGGCATCGCTCTTCCCGCCCGGAGGCGTGGACGCACTGCTGAGCACCTCGGCGCCGGCCGGAGACGGTCCCTCGCTCTTGGCAGGAGACACGGCACCCAGCTCGCCCCAGGGCGACAGCAGCAAATCCTTGTTTGAGCCCAACAGGGCTGCCAGCCGCGAGACAGGTAAGTGGTCGGCCCTGGTGCCATGGAATGATGCCCTCAAAGCCTTCATTCTCCTGCTTTTGATATTCATATTTAACGTTGATCTTCATCTATTCACATCCATACACACACACACACACATCTTTTGACTGTTAATACTTAAAGCGAGTGAGAGACCCGATGCACCGCAGTACTTCCGGTGGTTCGTGACGCCCGGTAAAGTTCAAGCATTGGCCAAACCAAGTTTACTTCGTTCCTTAGCTTATTCTTCCGCATATTTGTTGCCAGTCCAAAAATTTTTCTTGTTGGACATTTGGTATTATTTTCAACTCTCTTAATCAAAGTTTATTATTATCAATATTATTTGAGTTGTTTTCTTTTTTTTTTTTGTAATTCTGTAGACTTGTTAACTAGAATTACTAACCATAATTTGCATCCGTAGTTTGTATTGTGTTGCATAAGACTCGATTTTGATTCTCCGATTTTAGGTTGTCGATAAGGTAAAACTTTCCTTACCGTAAAATTTATATTTCGATTTTGCCTAGCCGTATTCCCTCTAGCCGTTGCACGTCTTACTTAACCCTCATTAATCCGCGGTCAAATTTAGCCGACTTGAAGCTAATACAAATCTCTGTCCTTGCAGTCGAAAATCTCGACGTCAAAGCATCGGCCGATGTTTTGGCCAATACAGCTGCCGAGCCCCCGCCAGACGCTGGCGATGACTTCGAAAAACTACGAGCTGCTCGCGAAAAGGAGAAGCTGGTGCGCCAGCAAATGAACTTGGCGCGGACGATTAGCACCGCCCCGGGCGTGGATGCCTCCGGAGTGCCAGTTGTGGTGCCAGTAGCACTAGTGGCACCACCCGCGGCTCAGCCGGCCGCCCCCACCCCGTTGAGAACAGTGCCCTCCAACGCTGACCTGCTCGCCGGCACTGATCCAGTGACCAATTCGACCATCAAGTCCGAGGATGCCACCACAGGAAGTTGAACTGACAGTCAGAGTTTCACAATTGGGCGTACTACATGGGGAGTACGTCGCCTGTGCTGTATACTTTTGCAAACTACCCTTAAGTTGATTACTTAGCGTTAGTTAATTTATCTAAGCTGCTAAACTTAATACCTTAACAAGCACAAAAAAAAGAAAAGCAGAAATAGAAACAGATTAAGAATGCTCATAACGTTAAAACGATCTTGAGTGAAAGTGGACCCATTTAGCGCAGTTAATAGAATATAACTATTATTTATCAATAAGTCAACAGTGATTTGAATCTATACAATAATATAAGTTTTTCTAAATGGCCAATCAATTGTGTTTTATTGATCATTAGATTCGAACTGAGTGCTCAAGGGGTCTGCCCTGACTACCTTGATATCACTGATGCAAGCAGCTGATATTAAATCATTCTTCGCTCTGTAAATCATTTTCAAATACAGTGGACCCTCGTTAAACCAACGACTCGGTTTTTGGGGGAATCAGCTTCGCTTAGCGAACAATGTTTCGCATAATGACCAAAACGAAATACAATAAATGTATGCAAACGTATGGAACGATTGTCTTCGTTAACCGATGGTCCACTGTGTATTGCTCATACTATTGGGAATCGAGTAGATATAGACAATTAAATGGTTTGGGTTCTAGATTCTTTGACTAGATGGAGATTTTTAAGAACGAATATGCCATCCAAATGTGTAAATTCCTATTTCTTAGTTTTTAGAAAGAGATGAACGGATTTAACATAGGTAACATTCGTAATTCGGCATTGTATTTTACATAAATGTGGTAAACTTGAAAGACCGTTAATAAATCAAACTAAGATGAGCAATAGAGCAAAGTATACAATAATAGTAGCAAACTATACCAACAGATATTTGTAGTTCAAACAAGTTTATGAAGGCACAATAGAGGGTCAACAATGCTCTTTTATGCACGATCTTTTTTACAGTTATTAGATCATTGGACTTGGCTTTAAAATTAGTTGCAGTGAACAAAACACAAGTCAACAATAATTAAAGAACCTTTTCCGTAGTTCATAAAACAATTGATTTGATTTATACGATATTTAAATTGTATTCATTTTCTAACTCTTACAATCCGCATACAAAAAAGTTAATAAATATAAGTGATCCACGTTCGAACTTAAGATGCAACTTATTATAACGTACGTACATATAAGAATTTCCAAATAGCATCGTCTCACATCACTTAATAAGATTACATACAACACTTGATATAAATTATATATCTAATGATATTTAATATAGTTTTAGATGCTAAGTCAATACAACTAATAGAAATTAACATAAACGCCAAAAGCGTTCAAGGAAAAATCATCAAGTTTGTTGGGATAGTGCGTTGACAGGATTATCAGTTGGCTCATTAAATGTGTGTGCTAGCAGAGCAAGCTAATAGCGTGTCACCTGGCCGCCATAGCGGTCCTGTGCCGGGCGACTACCGCCATACATTCCGCCAGCTCCGCTGTTGCCTTGGTAGCCACTGGAGCGTTCGTTGTAGCTGCGATCAAAACGGCTCTGTGTCTGCATTGGACGCCAGTTGTCATCGATGGTGGCCGACTTTTGCCACGAATTATTGCCATGCATGTTTGATGACATTCCATTGTTGCTGTAAGATTTCAATGGGCCTCCGCCACCTCCCAAGTGAGCGCTGCCACTGCCGCCACTGGATGGTGCCCATATGTTAACGTTGTTCGAGTTGCTGCCATAGCCACTGGTTGTTCCACCGCTGGTCGAGTTATCATAACGCTTGTTGCTACTGAAAATGACGAGAATCCCGTTCAGAGTGTCTTCAATTTACGAAAGTTCATTTACTCTTTTACTCACTGTGACATGTCGTCGACACCGCCACGTCTGTAGTTAGAGGTGTTGCTACGGTCGGCATCATTGTAGCGACCACTCCCACCACCAGTTCCTCCACTTGTGTTGTTCTTGTGACCATATGAGGCGGTAACGTTGCTAGTGTTGTTCTTGTGCACATATGAGCCGGCACCGCCGCCCGTGGTGCTCTTGTGAACATATGAGCTGCTCGAACCACCGGTGCTAACACCGCCTGATGAGACTGGCAAGTGGCGAACCTCTACGTCGCGCTTGTAATCATCACGCTTGCTGGTGGTGGACGACGAGTAATCATGCTTGGAGCTTGTGCCATAATCATTGCCAGAGCGCTTGCTCGGCACCGCAGCGTAGTCATCGATGGCACCACGCTTGGTACCAGTGGAGCTGCCGTAATCGCTGCGTTTGTTTGAGGAATATTCAAGTCGCTTGGAGCTCGAATAGTCATCAAGTCCACGCTTGGAGGCCGACGAGGTGCCATAATCATCATGTTTCTTGTCATAAGTACTAGTGCTGCCAAAAACAAATTCAGATTAATGTCATCCTACAATGCGAGTCTTTGAAACGTACTTGCGTGAGCTAACCAAAGACGTGTCAAAACGTGGCGGTGGTGGAGCATCAAAGACCGCGGAGCGCTTGCGGTCGGGTACATCGGTGTAGCGATCATCAGAGCGCTTGCTTAGCGAACGCTTAACGGGATCATCGCGTGATTCCATAATCCTGGAGTGGCAAGTGGGGAAAGATGAAAAGAGTAAAGTATAATATATTAGACATATTTCAAAGGAATGCAAGTCAGATTGTCACATATATGTAAATAGAGTTTAGACTAGGATGCAGTTCGTTGGCAGTTGCATAAACATACATGAATGCAAAAGCATTTGCCTAGACTGCCCGGCAGTTTTGTTGAGGTTGAAGAAACAACGTGGCTGCTGCAACTTAACACACTTAGCTTAATTTACAAGGCCAAATGCCTTTTGAGAATATGTAAAAATAAATATGGTGTTTGTTGTTTTTTTTTTTTTTTTTTTTTAGATAGCATTGTGTGTGCAACGCTGTTACGTTTATCATACTTCATCTGTTGACGCTTCAATTCAAGGCGCTCCAGCTCGATTTTCTCACGCTCCAGCTTCTGACGCTCCCGCTCCATACGCAGCAGTTCAGCCTTCTCGCGCTCAAGGCGCTCCCGCTCGATAGCCAGCTTGCGTCTCTCTTCTGCCAGGCGCTCCTCTTCAATGCGCTGGCGTTCACGTGCTTCGCGACGGCGTCGCTCCTCCTCGCGTAGCTCACGCTCGCGTTCACGCAGGCGCTGGCGTTCCCGCTCCTCACGAATCTTCTGATAGGACAGCATTTCGCGTTGGCGTCGCTCACGCTCACGCTCACGCTGACGTTGCTGGATCTCACGGTCATCTCGAGGTTGGCGTGCCGAACGACGCTCGTGCGACTCATCGCGGTGCTGAGACTTGTGACCCGTTCCAGAGCGGTGATCACGCTCGTGGCGCTTATCACTGCCCGTTGTCGACTTATCCTTGTCATCACGCGATGGCTTGCCGTTGCGGTCCTTGTCTTTGCCGTCGCGCTTGTTGCTAGATTCCCCACCTACGTTCTTGCCATCCCCATTGGAGTCGCCACCCTTCTTATCATCGCCCCCGTTGCCCTTGGCGCCTGACTTCTTATCATCATCCTTCTTCTTCGAGTCATTGCTGGACTTGCTGTTCGTCTTGTTATTACCCTTGTTGCCAACGTCTTTGGATGAGCTTGCGCTGCCCCCGATTTCATTCTTGGTGCGCTCCACTGATATAATTCGACCGTGCAGCTCCGTACGATGCAGATTATCAATGCAGCGCGAGGCATCTCCGGACGAAGACATGGTTACGTAGCCGTAACAGCGTGTGCCAGGAGTGCGAGTGTTGGTGACCACCTTTGCTCCAATCACCTTGCCGAACTTGGAGAAAATGGCCTTCAAGTCGCTGGCGCGTGTTAAAGTAGACAAGCCGGATACCCAGAGATTGCGTGACAGCAAAGCCTGCTTGCCAGCAGCACTGGACGAAGCACCAGCTGCGCCTGCACCTCCGGCTGATCCCGACTTGCTGTTGGCAGCGGCACCCGATGATGCCGATGCTGCACCTGCTGCTGTTGTCGATGTTTTCTCTGCAAGTTCCATGTAAATAATAACAATATTGGAAGAGAGTTATGGTCAGAGCTGTGAGTGGCTGGAAAACTGTTTTGGTATTTGGTATTGTTTTTATCATTGATCGTTAAGGGAAGCACTTTAAACGTACACTTTGTAGCTGCTGCTGTTTGCTGTTGTATTGTAAATTATTGTCATAACGAACCTGAATCTGACCCTACATTATACATCGTGAGGAACTGCGCACTACGAAAGCTAAGAGAGTATGAATTTGATTGGGTTGCTGCTCCTGATTCCACTGTCGCTGTTCCGTCGCCCTCAATAAAGGATGTTATGCAGAAGAGTTGCCTAAGTCATCGCGCTGTCGTAGCCATCGTGAATGTGAAGAACCTGCCAGTTGCCAGCTGTGATACGTGCTCCTCAGATCGCTGTCAATCGTTGTCATCGTTTAAGAAGCTGCTGTAAGTCCACTAGAAGGCAAAGAGATTCACCGTCAACATGTTGCAGATGGTATGCAGGGAAGAGCAGTCCATATTACATGTTGATTAAAAAACGCAGTGCAGGACATCGACGAATTTACCAAATTACCAAATGTACAACTGTTTGACATGTGAAATATCTCTTCTCCGGAGGAATTCACTTGCTGATTCTCTTCGAAGTACTTGCTTGGGGATACTATATTTCATGCAATCAACCCAATACAATCAAATTGATGGACATCTGCAAATCCAGAGGAGCCTTCAGAAGCCTCGCATCCATCATGGTCAGATGTTCGTCAGTGTACAGATCAGATGGGATTCCTCCAAGTTGAATTGCTGTGCAGTCAGTTACGTCGATTCCACTCCCAACCAAATTCACACTCTCTTACACACTGTCTTACAAGTGTGCCGCATATGGTGTTTTTATCGCAAGCTTTTACTTAGTTCATGCGTGGCCTAACAAACTTATAAGTATAACCTTTCAAGCACACTGATCTTCCTGGTGCAAAATTAACATAAATTACCTTTATCGTCTTTTTGGTTCGACGATTTGGAAACCGATTTTTGGTCACTATGTGGTCCAAAATATATATTGAAAGTAAAGTGAAAAGAAATTTAAAGCGATATTAGTAACTAGAATTGTAATGAATTTAAGATATGATTTAAGCTAAGCCACAGTTTGTATAAACCAACCTAGAATCCTTTTTATCAGTGGATTTGTCATCCTTCTTCTTTGAACGAGCGCTCTCATCATCCTTGTGAATCTTTTTATCTCCGTCCTTAGCAGCACCCAATTTATCGGTTTTATTTGCCGGTTTTACTGAAAATCGTCATCAGTTAAATTCTTTGATCAATAAATCTCACCAGATAGTCCCCTATATTATTAAAATTAAATCTACCCTATTTGACTTATGATGTAATTTGACGAATGATAATTATTTTTGTAGTTCAGCCCACAATTGCAAGAAATGTGTTCAGACACTACAAGATCTGAAAAGCGGCATTGACACACTTAAAACCTAATTTAGCCACTTTAGTATAGACGCAGTGCTCATGAAAGTGTGTATATAGTATAGTTATGATATGTGTACATGCATTTAATATTCGGGCAGACGAAGTAGATGTGCTTACCCGACTTAATAGACTTATCGTCAGGGGCCTGAAACGATAAAATTCATTTAGAAGGCGGCCAATGATAATATTCTTATATAAATTACCTCATCGTGTAAAAGTTTCTGTTCTTCTTCGCCAATTGTCAAATTAATGGACTCGTCATTATCCATGTTTACAGTGTCGCCTGTATTCTCCTCCTGCATCTCCTCGTCGCCAGCAGGCTCACCTTCGGCCTCTTCGGCTGCTTCTTCTTTGGCATCCACAGTGCCATTCTTCGATTGATCAATAGCCTCTGCTCCCTCTTCTTCGTCGTCATCTAATATAACGCATACATCGTCCACATCGCCAACTTGGTCTATTTCATGACCGTCCTCGTCGGCGTGATGAGCACTGTCTTCCTCATCCCCATTTCCATCGAATTCATTACCTACTTCCTGGGGTTCCTCCTCCTCAACTGGTTCCTCCTTGATTTTAATCTCGGTTGTGGATTCTGCCATTGGTACCGGCACGGGCTTTGGCTTAGCAGCCGCATCAATCAAATGTGTGTTTGGGTCGACGCCCTCCTCTTTTAGTGCCTACAATTTTACACACCGTTGTAGTGCTACTAACGACTTTTGTGAAAGTCTACCGCGTACGTACCCTTTCAAGACGTTCGATTAGCACTGCCTTTGGACCCACAGTTTCCAGCTTGCGCTTTTCAAGCTCTTCTTTTAAATCGCAGACACGCAACTCGTTAATTTTCTTGCCGATCTCGGGCATTTTAATTAATTCTTATGCACAATTATAACACAATAACTGGTATGTATGAAAAATTCTCTAAATGTAAAAAAAAATTTAGGAAATTTTCTCGACTACTATTTGTGCTGGTCCGTATGCCAACTGAGAATCTTTCACAATTTTTCCTATAATCAAAATGGCGACATAAGAAAAATCTACCAGGAATATCGATAAGCGAGGGCTGCTAAACTATTGATAGATATTCAGGGATAGCTCAATTTTTATGCGTCTATTATTTTATGGTATATACACTAACCAGAGTAGTGGTTAGTGGTGGTATATAGAAATTTATTGAATTAATTTTAAAGGTCTGGTAAAAACTATATATATTTATATATATAATATTAGCTTAATGAAAGCCTTTCGATATTAGCAGCTAATTTAAAATAATATTCTTGATATAGTTGATGATCATAACCGGATAAACGAATTAATATAAAAGCTCATTAATATAAATTTATTAAAGCTTTAAATACAAAACTTAAATTTATTTGTACGGAACATTAAAAATATTTATGGTTTTATAAACAATTTATGGCGGGAAATTCGAATTTTAGTGTATTCCTACTATTTATTATTTTTTTCATTGCTGGGTGCGGTCACATTGTTTGAGTAAAGCACTTTCCTCCCGCTCGATTCTGTAAATAATTGTGGATTTTTGCATAGGCCTACCATGTCGGTGGTTATTGAGACCACACTGGGTGACTTAACAGTTGACCTCTTCACGGACGAGCGACCAATCGCCTGCCTCAACTTTATTAAACTATGTCAGCTAAAATACTATAACTACAACCTGTTTCATACTGTGCAGCAAGGCTTCATAGCTCAAACCGGCGATCCCAGTGGCCTTGGAAATGGCGGCTCTTCCGTTTGGGGAGTTGTGGAAGGGATACAGAAGCGATTTTTCGAGGCCGAATACCTACCGAAAATATACCACTCAAGCGCGGGCATGCTCTCGTTGGTCAGTGCCGGCAAAAATCTAGTCGGCTCACAATTTTTCTTCACTCTCGGCGAAAACCTAACTTCGTTGGATGGCAATCATTGCGTTATTGGTGAAGTTGTGGAGGGTCATGAAGTATTGCGAAAATTAAATGATGCTATTGTGGACGAAGATTTTCGACCCTATCAGGATATTCGCATAACGCATACAGTCGTGCTCGAAGATCCATTTCCAAATCCGCGTGGCTTTCAAGTGCCCAGCCGTTCTCCATCTCCTAGTGCCGAAAGACTCCAAAATGGACGCATCGCGGCCGACGAAGACATTGATGAGACCAACGGCAAAACCATGGAAGAGATGCAAGAGATGTTGGCAGAGCGAGAGGCTAAGGCTCGTGCAACAATCCTGGAAATTGTGGGTGACTTGCCAGATGCCGAGATGGCGCCACCAGAGAACGTTCTCTTTGTGTGCAAACTTAATCCAGTGACTACGGACGACGATTTGGAAATCATTTTTAGCCGCTTTGGCGTTGTGAAAGGTTGCGAAGTGATACGAGACCGCAAGACAGGTGATTCCTTGCAGTATGCCTTTGTAGAGTTTGAGGATCAGAAGTCATGCGAGGCGGCCTATTTTAAAATGGACAATGTTCTGATTGACGATCGCCGCATACACGTGGACTTCTCTCAGTCTGTGTCTAAGGTGACGTGGAGGGGCAAGGGACGAGGGGTCGTTGGTGATGGCAGCCAATTGGACTTTAACAACTTGAGGGAAAGTAATGGCAAGAAACACGAGAACAAACCCAGAATGAGGGAACATGAAGACCGGCGAGGTCAAGGCGATCGACGTATCGACAGAAACCGAAACGACGAACAGAAAAGAGTAATAACCTCGGAAGAACGGAGAAAGGCTCGAGAGCAACGACATAAGGAGCAAAGGGAACGCGAAGATCGTGGCCGACGCAATAATACACAACGTTCAAGATCGAGGGAAACCAATGGTCGGCATAACGAACGATACGAGAGACGACGATCGAGATCGAATGACAGAAACGTAGATCGTAGAAGGCCGATATCGCCTTACAGAGGCTCACGATACTCACCAGAGCGTAGGCGAGGGGAACACCAACGTGATGGAAGTGTGGACAGACATCGCAGGTAACTAAATTAATATTATATCTAAATGTCTTAGTAACATATCTATTCGAATACCTTCATTTAGAACCCCGACTAACTCACAAAGCGATCGACGGCAAGCGGAAAGAAAGTACAAGGCAAAGGAATCAGAAAATGTCTCAAGAGATCGGAAACGCGTAGCTGTGAAAGAGGAGCGAGCATCCAAAAAAAAATCAAAGCGAGCAAAATCCAGTAGCTCGGAGTCGAGCGACTCCTCTGACGACAGTGAATCATCTTCAACTGATAGCTCCGACGAAAGCTCCTCAGATGAGCGTAGCAAACGCAAAAAACACAGCAAATCGAAGCAGAGAAAGAGCAAAACTAAGAGAAAACACAAGTCGAAGAAGAAACATAAGAAATAATGACTGACAAGTTGTTAAAAGAAATACATGTAATTTTATTTAGTCTAGTTTGCCAATGATCACAACGCGTATTTTCATTTATTGCGCGCGTCTACCTCGGCCTGTAGCGCTGCCATGGCAGCTCCACCTCCACAGCAGCCTGTTGATTTATCACCTCGCCGTCTGCGCGGTGCCTCAATGACAGCATCGGGATTGAAGGGCATATTGTCCAGGCGAGTTGTCTCTGGCGTAATGCGAAGCTCTGGAAGAATTGTGGCCTTGAGTGAATGGGAATCTATTTATGTAATATTTACTTACCGAAGACGTTGTCTTCCTTCTGTTTAGCCTGAATTACATTCGTACGCAACTCATAGTCTACCTCCTCAGCTAATTTAATCATCTATAATTATAGGACAAGATAAAAATCTAGCTTTACTTATTCTATGCAGATACCACCTTTTTAATTTCCTCTTCATTGGTTTCGTTGCGGTTCTGCTGAAAGGATTCGTTTATTTTATTCCGCCCCGCCACTAAGGCCCTGTCATCCCCATGAAATACATACTGCCTCGTGCGATGGAGCTTCTTAAACGCATTAAGAACCTGTGGGTGTCATAAAAGTAAATATTGTATTCATTAATCAAATACAAAAATCAGAAGTTTACCTGGCGCTTCAACGGTTGGGACATGTTTTTACGTCATTAACAGCAATCCGACAATCAGCTGGTAGTTGAATGTGATAGGCAACCCTAAAGCACTGCAGAGGTGCAAGCTGTCAATTTGTCGAATATGTCTATCGTTTATTCTGTCGATAGTCATTTGTTTTTGACATCTCCAGTTCAGTTGAAAGAATTTTTTACGTTGTATAGTTGTGTACGACGGTCGTTTCGGCGCGAAGGAATAGTGGGCATAGCTAAAATGCTGTACAGCTAAAAAGTCAAAATTTTTATTATAAAATTGTATAAAACGGCAATGAAAGCAAACACGAATTTATCCAATAAGCTATTACAACAAGTATCTATATATCAATTCGGACTGCGGTCGCGTGCGTACGCGGGAGAAAAGTGAAATTATTTACTATTGGCCATTTAACTGTGTGCGTGCCTCACAAGAGCCGAATAAACTGTTCCAGGGCGTAGGCGAGCCTTGTAAAATCAGCACGAAACTGGCTCAAAACGATAAACTAAGCTTCTTCCTCAAGAACATGGAGGAAGAAGAGGAGGAGGTGACTGATCTGAAGCTGCAGTTATTCCACAATACAGTTCGGGAACACATTGTAAGTAGCATCAACTACTGTGACGTCACGTTACATCAGTTCTACCACCAACTCCACCCCTAACGGGATGCAGCTGCCTACGCTATTGTTATTGTTGGTACAGCAGCGTACACGTCGCGAATCACAGCTACAACCCAACAAACACTTGAAAGTGTGTGTGTGTGTGTGTGTTTCGTTTTGTTTATGGTTCTTATCAGCTGAGCGCTGCTCGATTTACGAGGCGAAAATAAATAAATTTGTGATAGTCGCCGACATCGCTAAGTTACTATTTAAGTAGCCATTTAACTAATTTCCTGCTAGACAGTTAAGTGAACGGTTTAAGAGGCGCCGTCTGTAAAAACGTAACACCTGTAAAATAAAATAATGAATAAAAACGGCACACGAGAAAGAGACGCGCAGCAACAAGTGAAAGTGTTTCTGTATATTAATAAACATTTTGGCTTGTAATGAAATCTATAAGCATACAGGCATATGCACATACATACATGCATAAATGTTTACAAGGCATTGCGCAAACGAAACGAATCAAAACAAATTTGAAATAATTTCGAAAAATCGTTGCACTTGTTAACAGGTTCAAGTGCGGGGCAGATGGCCGCGATTCGTGCCCAATCTATTAAGTTCAAGAGTGGCAGTTGTCTTTTGTTTAAGCAATAGAAACCGCGGCGGACAATTCACAAATATATTTCAGTATTCTCAGCTTGACACACTATACACAGAGAGTCGACATGAAAAGTTGATGACTGCCAGTGCGATGTTTATGCAGCTAAAAATAAACATTTCATTTGTTTAAATCGTACATTTGCTTAGATATACGATATGTGTATGTGTGTTTACTTATTATTATTATTACTATATAGATTTAGCATTTTAGTCAAAGTTTAACAGTAGCCGTTGGTTGCTGTAACTGTTCTCTATTTACACCGCATTTATTAACGAAAATTGAATAATGTCAGGCGATATGTGGGTCAGCCGCAATTAGAGTGCGTGTATCGCATTCACAATGCTCTCCCCAAAAACCTGGTCAAAGCGCCCATAAATTATGCAGGAACCCCTCAAAAAAGAATCCAAAATAAAACGAAGAAGAACGATATTCGGCGACATGTCGAAGCTTAAATACTCTTGCGGCGTTTCTGTATACAGATAAGTGGAAATAACATTCGAGTGTTGTTCTAAGTAGGTGTCACATCAGACATGTTGAGGTTGGTCAAGATAAGATTCTACTTATAGAGGATTGCGTAAAAATACTCTCAAACTGTCAAGTCTAGGCCATGCAAAGTGAAAAGTGAAATGTGCTTCAATTCTTCAATTACGTGAGAATTTCGGCCACACTGGGAAAAAAGGAAGTTACACATTCTCAATAAATTAATAGAATATTTTCAAACAGTAATTGGAGTGTGAAATGAAAATCTCTAGAAATATCATCTCAATTTCTAGAGTAGTTATCCCGATTAGTAACATTTAAGCTGGAGCTCTAAATATTTAGACTCTTAATTCCTGATGAGTATATGATATTTACAACAATATTGCCTATATATTATTATAACGTTATCGAATATTGCAAATCTCTAAGTTCGTCATCCCAAATATAAACCCATGTTCAAAGTCAAGTCGATCGGATATATGATCACATTGACAATGTCGCTTAAGCGGACGGTTCTCTGAAATTGAAACAAGCCTTCGCAGTGTCTGCCCATTATTTCTAATTGTTTGGCTGGAAAATAAATAATAGTTTATTTGGCCATTTGCAAAACATCTTTCACTTAATGGAAGTGCGCGCAACGTATTTGTGGATCCACCATTCACCGGTAAAGTTGTTGCACCACAACATCAACGGCATGGCAACAGAAACAACAGTAACAACAGCCAAAGCAACAGAAACCCCAGCAGCATGCCGCCTAGACAACATTTATGATTGTAGCTGCCTCTGTTTCATGCTGCCCCTCTTCCATTCGGAATATATGCATCGCTATTTATAGCCAAGTTTTGCGTAGTCGTTTTGGGCGTATTTTCATCTCGAGTTCATGTCAAGTCATTGACTCGATGCGTTAACTTGGCCAATGCAACTTGCAGAACTTGTTGAGCCCATCAGCTCAAGCGGGCAACGAGTGAGACAGAGATATTCCAGGCAATCTCAATGAATACGTGACTTTGTGGACGTATTATTAAAATGCCTTTATATCCAAGTATGCTAAATATATTTCTATTTATTGATATACAATATATGAATGTAATGGTAGTATGTATCAGCATGTGAAAAGTTTCTACATCTGGAATGTCTGATTGAGTATTTATTTATTCAATGGGGTTTCCAATGTAATATAATAGTTTTATAATAGAGTCGTCTTATCCGAACACTTGCTTATTTAGGTATTCGTTGCTATAAACAACTTAGAAACTTACAGACCCAAAAACATTACCATAATTAATATATTCATTACACCCTGAACTCATTGGAAATGGGGACTTTACGGCTTAATGGTTTTGTTAATCTAGGACAGAAGGAGGCGTGACATAAAGTAAATATTTTCTAGATCAAGACGACGAACTGACTCGATGTAGCCGTGACAGTCTGACCGTCTATATACGTGTATGTGAATTCACAGAACGAGCTTATTATTTTTCCGATACTCTATATTTCTGTATGATCAATTAAAATTGATAAATTTCCTATAATTAAGCGTTATTTAAATAACACAAAATCTAGAGATTTTCGATTAAGTATTATAATAGTATTGCAAATATTTGAGATCTGTGCTTTAGCAAATATCTATATACATATTTATGACATAAACTTTATTAAGAACAATTGTTTAGAACATATGGTCATTAGAAATAAAGTTCCCATCGTAAAACCCAAGCCACAATCTGTAAGCAGATCGCGTGCTTAGACCTGCGTGCGGATGCGTATATGCTCGCTCATGTATGTGTAATGTATATGTATATAAAAGAAGCATAGAATAATAGGAATATCAGCTGGTCGCAGAGCTTAGGACATTCACTAGTCAGTCACTAAATATTTAACTGCCTCCTAAGTTGTTAAGCCATCTATGAAAAGAAGGCCAAGTTGTTGCTGTTGTGTAGTGTATCGTGAAGTCGTGTACTCTCGCTTGTGCGACAAATGTGCTTGGGTAACAATACGTAATAGACTTCCGAAGTGTTCTCTGGCTACTGGACACAGCTGAGTTGCGGTCTGTTCTTGTGAATTCCAAGTGTTCTCGTATCGCCGTATTGAAGCATATTCATTCAGTATTCGTGCCAGACCGAGACTTGGCATTTAATAGCGCTTATCTCTGGGTATTATTTTAAAAGCGAACTGTGGGACGTTCCACGCGTTCCAAGTTCAGCAGCATCGAAATAAAAAGCCAAACGTCACACAATTTTTCACATTACATAAACACTTTTTGGTTTTTATAAATAAACTACGCACAGTAATAATTCAGAGAGTGACAGAGAAAGAGAGGGACATAATATATATATAGTGCCAAAAATAGCTAGAATAAACGTAATTATTCTTTCAATCAAATCAATCAATCCCAATCAACGCTGTTGGTCTCAATGAAGCATTAAATTAATTGCAAGCTGTCATACTTCAGCTCTATGTATGTACTACAATTTATATAAATATATCTATGTAGATGTATTTGTATATACATATGTCTAAATATATCTCATCTATTGTTTATGTTGTGGTATTCATTATATGCCAAGAATCAGGGAACGTAATAGTAGAAGGAAAGAAAAAAATAAAAACAAACAGCCATTCGAGACATTGTGTATTTATTGTTTTTTTGCTAGGTAGATATTTTTTTTCTGCGTCTGTTGAGAACATGAAAAAAGTCTTTTATTAATGATACTTGCATATTTGCTTATGCTTGTACATACATATATTCTTTTGTGTTTGTTTTTGTTGGTTTTTTGTCTTGTTTTTAATTTTTCACAGCGTAAAAAGCAATGACGTGTGCTCTACGCGCTAGGCGTCTGTTTTCCATTTATTCATTTAGTGTCGCTCGTTATCTATGTGAGTTTGAATACATTTTAGCTATTTTAAATTGGCATCTGAGTATAGATTTTAAGGAAATTGTCGCCAAAATAAACTGATTGGCGATTGCACTGAAGTGGACCAAGTTGATAGGAATTGAAAAAAAAAATGAAAATAATAACTACTTGAAATTAACCTGAAGTGTATAAAAATTATATTTTGTATATCTATATTTGTATATACTCAAAATATGTTTTCTTTGAAAAGTTTATTATCAGTTTATTATATACAAATGTGTATGTGTGTATGAACAAATATGTACATAAGTATTTCCCCTATGCTTCGAATTTACTTTTACTTTTATTTAATTGAGGAATTTATTGCTTATACTGCTATATGTACTTCATTAAAAGTTTTTATGTACTTCAGATCGTATAAATACAAAGCTACTAATGATATTTTAAATAAATAGATCATATTTATCAATGTAACCCAAGTCCTTTAATATTGCAGGTACAAGTACTATATGTAATACGATTATATATATTAAGATCGCCCAATAGTAAAGGTCAAGGTTATATAAATACAACTATTATTGATCGTTTGACAATCACGAATAACTGATGACCATCTATAAAAATTGACCGAAAATTGTGTATATAATATTAATTTAAGCAAGTTTGGCGGCTAGGTAGCTGATAAGTGGGTTTATTGATAGGTAGTTGATTGAATAATCATTAAAAAGCATATTTTAATTTCAATTTTAGTACAAGAATATGTTCTACATTCGCCATAATAATTGCTAAGCGATCTCAGCTGATATTAAATAGTTTACAATTTATAATAGTAATAATTAATAATTATATTAACTATTAATATTAATACAGCTATTACAATATTCTCGTAATTAATCAGAGCTTTATCTACATAATCGTAACGGCTTATTGCCACTCTTTCATTTCATTCAATCTAATCCTTATCAATACAACTGTCGTCTTGTCGTCAGCTGCCGAT
Organism: Drosophila navojoa; assembly: GCF_054131105.1. Taxonomy (NCBI): domain Eukaryota; kingdom Metazoa; phylum Arthropoda; class Insecta; order Diptera; family Drosophilidae; genus Drosophila; species Drosophila navojoa. Next base: position 28,498,531 of record NC_142890.1, on the reverse strand, counting down.
AAGAAATACAATATCTATTGTGACCTTTGATCACAAATTTGCCTCTTGTACGAATAAATGTTTGTTTATATTGATAATTCGGTTATATGTATACAAAAGCAATGAGGCCGGAATTCCTATTTGTTAAATATAAATGGTTTTATGTAAACAAATTTGAATTTTTGTTGTTTGTTTGTAATTACTAATGTTTGGACTATTTGAAATTCACTTTACTTTATTTAATTTCATAATGCTTGTAAAATAAATTATTTATTGCTTATAATTCTCCAATAATAATTCACTTTAATGATTAATTATTCATCATATTAGCTTATTCATCGTAAACTTTCTATCATTTTTAAGTGATTTTAAAAGTCTTGTAATGCTTATAAATTAAAACCTCAACCATTTTTAAATTTTGTCAAAATATTTATTTTCCTTGATTATTTTTTAGTTTACAAATTATATTATTTAGCATTGACAACCTTGATATAATCATGCAGATTCTAGCATTCATTATATTTGAAGTGAGAAAAAAAATGTTAAATATAAATGTCCTACATATATAAATTATATTAATATTAACAATGTGTTAACGATCTAGAAAGTGTGAAATATAGCACATCAAAAGCTAAATAGAACAATAATTTTCAGTGCCTGTGTTTATATTATATACATACATATATGATTAATTCTCATATTCCACTATAATAGGAATCCACAACATATTTTGTATAACTCGTATTATATTTTAACAGTGAAATGCTGTTCTCTCCTGTGCTATTTCGCTGTCATATTTATTTGCCTTTTATTAATGATTTCGCCTGTTATTGATCGCATGCTTTTCTCTCTTGCAGATATTTTTGCTTCTCATCATTTTGCTCTACTTTAGCTCCTATGTGATCGTGTCTCGCTTCCGACGACGCGATCGCGACGATCTCTACTCAAACGACGAGGACGAAGTTCTCGTCTATCGCATAAGGTAACTCTTTGTAACTTACCTCCAATCGATACGCATTCACCTGGCAATATCCTTTGCAGCTTTTGGTTGTGCACCTTCACGTTGGCCGTGGCTGAGGGTGCGGCTATGCTCCTGCCCGTTTCCATAGCAAGCAACGAGGTGCTGCTACTGTATCCCAACAGCTACTACGTGAAGTGGTTGAACAGCTCCCTAATACAGGGTAAGTGGAGACTGGTATAGAAACTACGAGAGTTCTGTTGATATTAATATGTCTATGTTTTCGTTGCAGGTTTGTGGAATCATGTGTTTCTCTTCTCGAATCTGTCGCTGTTCATCTTTTTGCCCTTTGTGTATCTGTTCTCTGAGTCGACGGGCTTCGTGGGCCACAAGAAGGGCATCCTGGCCCGAGTCTACGAGACGTTCATAGTTTTCGTTCTCATGGCCATCATTGTGCTGGTGCTGACCGCCGTACTGAGCGCAGTGTTTGGCATTGAAAAGTTCCAGTTCTTTTGGTTTCTAAGTAAGTAGGAGCGAGAGCTGATTGTAACGGAAACAGATCCGCTTGATCGCCCAGCGGACTGCACCCACCACATGCAGATGGCATCTAAATGTAAATGCATTGCTAATTTCCGCTTTTTACGCTTCACAGATTTGGGCAGTGTTCACCTGCCGTTCCTTTATTCGTGTGTCTCATTTCTGGGCGTAATGCTTATGCTGAGTAAGTACAATACAATACATTTAACTAATCTCATTATAGTTTGTCATCAAGCTGTCTGATGAATTTGTCTATGTACGCCAGCTGCTGGGGGTTGTGCAAGCGCGCCTGATTCACACACTCCTCGAACAGTTCGGCATCGTTCTGTCGCTTGTGGGCGGTGGCCTTGTACAGCCAGGCGCGCAGATTAGACTCCTGCAGCTTGTCCAACACATATTGACAGTCATCGATGGCACGCTTGTAATTGCGGAGCCTGCGAATCAGATTTGGTCAGCAACTCAATTCACATTCACTTAGTCAAAGGAATCACTCACCTGATGAAGCACAGGGCTCGATTGTTATAGGTGATTGCGCTATTCTTGACGCGTTCTATTGCCTTACTGTAGTGCAAAATGGCCTTCTCAAAGTTGCCATTGCGAAACGCCTCGTTTCCATGACTGAGGGCACAGTAGATAGCTTTTATTACACACTTGATATCCAATGATATATGTATACTTGCCTGCGCTGTAGTTCCGCCTCATATTCACGCTTGGCACGTGCCTGGGCGCGCTCGTTAGCATCGCGCTCCACCTCCTTCATAAAGGCCTGCTGGTCCGAGGTATTGGGCGAGGTCGGCTCTGCGCTCTTTTTATTGATCACAGTGCGATCCTCGCGCACCTTCAACTTCACTTTATCCACATCGATGTGTTCAAAGTCCTCAGCCGTCTTCGCCTTGGGCGGATCGTCGACTGTTTCGGGCTCGCCCTTTAAGATTTGGTCGATCTTCTGCAGAGTCTGCTCGAAATCAGCAAAATCATCTTGGTCCTGCTGCTGCTGCTGTTCCATTTTGTGACTGTGAATATTGAAACTTGTATTGAGAATAAAATATTCCGCCTCGTTCAACGCTTGTCGGCAGTTTGTTTGATTGTTTGATGTTTGCTTGTTTCGACACCTTGGAAACGAACTAACGTTTTGTTATTTTTCGCCCCGCTTACTACGTTACACAGTTTGCACGCCGTACGGATTTGTGCGACTCTTTGGGGTTGTCAACCAGGTGCTGGTGCGGCCCATGCTGCTGCGTGACGTGAACGAGGAGTTCAGCGCATTCTACATGGAGGAAGCGAGCGTAAAGCGCAAGCTCGCCAACATTGAGCTTCAAAATGTGAGCATTTTGGATGCGACGAACGGGACTCGTCTGCCCAAGACCAATGGCATTGGTCGCCCACCGAGCTATCTGCCGCAGCCGCTGCTGCAACATTCCCTGGCGCATTTGTATCAGCGCAAAACGCTTAACGGGAATGTCGACGAGCATCAGATGCTGAACGAAAGACTGAGAGAGCTGGACAGTGAGCGCAAGGAGTTGGACAAGATGCGCAAGTCGAGCACCTTTCAGCGCACTTTCGTCTATCCGCTGGCCATGCTGCTGCTGCTCTTCTGCACGGCCGTCACAATACTCCTGGTGGTGCAGAACACATTGGAGCTGCTCATAGGCATCAAGGCGCTGCCGCTGAGCACAAGGGTAAGATTTCAATTGCAATTTAACCTTATATACAATGAATGACATTTAAATTTTCATTTTAGCAATTTACTTTGGGCATTTCGTCGCTTTCGAAACTGGGGCCTGTTGGCGCCGGCATGGAGGTGTGCCTAATTTTCTATCTGGGTGCCACCTCTGTGGTCGGCTTCTATAGCATGCCTTTTATGAGCAACGTGCGCCCGAAACGTCGCCAAACGTCGCTGCCGCAGCTGATGTTAAATTGCGGCTTCATGCTAGTATTGTCCTCGGCACTGCCGCTACTAAGCAGAATCATAGGTATTGATTGAGGAGCCCTGGAATACTTGACCTTTGTACTTTCGCTAATGCTGAGTGCTTATTTCGTTTTAGGCATTACCAACTTCGATTTGCTGGGGGACTTTGGTGCCATCGAGTGGCTGGGCAACTTTCAAATTGTCTTGCTGTACAATCTCGTGTTCGGCACAACGACTGCACTCTGCCTGGCCAATAAGTTTACTGCGACGGTGCGACGCGAGCTACGTGCACGGTTAGTGGAGAACTATGTGCTCTTTACTAACTACATGAGCTTCATCAACTGATATTTAAGACGGCGACGCAACAAAAGCTCAACCTGGCAGCGCCAGCGCTACGCTGACCAGCTGCTCAGGCGCTTTGTTGAGTCGCCCCTGAAGAGTCTAACTAGTTTATATGCCAATTACTACGACCTGAGTCGTAAAAGTAAACGCAGTAATACCACCGCTAGTCGCCAGGCAAACCAGATGGACTGTTGAGAGAAATGTGGAGGTGAACCTTCCAGCATGAATATAATACACTTTATACAGAACTGATATTGATATTTAAATGTGGCGCTGTTTATCGTTGTGCTTAATTGTTGTAGTTAATAGGGTCCCCAGAGGTGTACGTGCCGCATTTCAATTTTGTGTTCCCCGTTAATGCGCGTACACCCATCCCCACCACACAGACATACTCGCACACATTCATACAATATTCACATACGTGAACATCTAAAAAATGTAATTTTATATACAATCTTCGTGTACAACATAAACTGCTGTCAACAGAATAGGTTTAGGCTAAATTGTAGGCGTTTTTGAAAATTTTATTAGTCTGAGTCTATAGTCAACGTCGATGCGTTCGTGTCGATACCCCATTTCATATATATTTATTCAGTAATTTTCGTACATGTACTAATTTAAAGCAAATTTATTTACGCTTGCGTCTCATTGTCATTTTTAATCATAAACGAATAATTTATAATAATATATATATACATATGTATTTTAACAATAATGTTCCTTATATGGCGTACATTTGGATGCGCAATTCATTATTTCTATTGCATACTAAAACCAATCAACTAAACAAAACAAAATTCATCTAAAAGTAATGTGATAAATTGAAATAAAAATAGTTTAAAATTAAACCCTAATGGCTTTTTTCACTTTGCAAACTGAGCGGCATTTTTCCATAATTGATCTCTAAGAATCAAAATTAATTCTCAGTTTTATTTATTTTCAGTTTGACGGCTTTATTTTTGCTGGCCTAACGTTCAAGGCTCGCTTTCGACTGTTGAAAACTATTTATCTACTGTGATCTTAAAACAAATAGAATAAATTAATTTTATAAATGGAATTTTTATTTTATTTCTTTCGTTTAAAGATCTATTGTCAGTCCAATCACAAATTCTCGTTACGGTTTGAATGTTTAAATGACTGTACGAAAAAAACCAAACATATCGTATTTAAGGCAAGTTGGCATGCCTCCAAATTGTTGAGTAAACAGTGCAATCGATATATTCGAGGGATGAAAAAACGTATTGCGATAGTTGCATTTCATTATACAGTGCACATCACTAATTTTTCCGGTGGCGTCGTTGTCGCATAAATTTCTTATTTTTAAATTAGAACTGCAATATTTTCATGAATATGTTGAGCCGTAAGCGTCGTGCTAGCTCAATATCAAGTCGGCAAGACGAAGATCCACTGTTGCTTGACGACTCGACGCCAGAACAGTCACCGGTACAGCAGACACAAACGGCGCGAAAAAAGCGGCGCTTAGACCCAACAGAGCTGTGCCAACAGCTGTACGACGCGATACGCAACATTAAGAAGGAAGATGGATCAATGCTGTGTGATACCTTTATTAGGGCTCCGAAACGTCGTCAGGAGCCCTCATATTATGACGTGGTGGTAAACCCCATCGATTTGCTAAAAGTACAACAAAAACTGAAAACAGATTCGTACGACGATCTGTACGACATGATGAATGATCTAGAATTGTTGATAAGTAATGCAAAGGCATTCTATAAGCCTGACTCGACTGAGTTTCAGGACGCAGTTGCTCTGTGGCAGCACATACAGACGCATCGTCAGCGCATTATGGAAGCGAATGGCTTCGCGGAGGAGGAACCACGTGCTAAACGTGCGCCTCGGAATGCGCGTCGGCTGACGAGTAGCACAGAGCCAGGTGCAGGGGACACTGATGAGGAATACAATCAGTATGAAGAGCTTTTCGCATCTGTCATGACGGCTACTGATCCGATTGGCGACAGGGCTATGCATCGCATGTTCCAGCTGCTGCCGTCCAAGAAAATTTATCCGGACTACTATGATGTCATCGAGCATCCCATTGACTTGCGCCTGATCGCCACCAAGATACAAATGAACGCCTACTCCTCATTGGTGGAAATGGAGCGTGATCTACTACAAATGACCAAGAATGCGTGCCTCTTCAATGAGCCCGGGTCGCAGATCTACAAGGATGCCAAAGCCTTGAAGCGCATATTTACGCAGCGACGTTTAGAGCTGGAGATGGGCAAGGTCAAACCAGTCCGACGCCTAAAAAGCTTATCAAGTGCTGCTATATCAGGTATGTTGAAAAAATCAAATAAAATGTCCAAATAAACTTGAATAACCTCTATATTATAGCGCTGAAAGAAGAACTGGATAGCTCTGACGATGAGGAGACTAGCAAGAAAGGCGAGGGACCCATGTGGGCACTATTTGATCATTTGTATAATGCTCCTGGCACCTCGGAGCATCCGGGGGTCACCGGTCCGCAGCTAGGCCACTCTTTGTGGAAGCTGCCAGTGCGTCGTTTTCATCCGGAATATTTTGAGTTGATAAAACGCCCCATTTCCATGAGTCAAATTCACACAAAGCTGAAGAAGGGCGACTATGCGAATATAAGTGATCTCACGGGTGACCTGTACTTGATGCTGGACAATGCCAAGAAGGCATTTCCAGTCACGCACCGCACGCACAAGGATGCACTGAAAATGCAAAAACTCATGAATGCAAAACTGGTCGAGGAGTCACTGGAGGAAACCAGCGACATGGACGAAGATGAAACTGATGAAACATTCACTACCAGCGTGCAGCCAGAAAAACGAAAACCGGGCAGACCACGAGTAAATTCAAGTTCCAGTACGGCGCACACGTCCAATAACTCAAACTCACCGAAAACGAATCGAATTGCTATAAACGCGGCCATCAAAAAGAAAATTCTCAGCATTCAAAAGTACTTGGTGGACTATACGGTGGGCAATCGTCGGCCAATCGAGATGTTTATGGAGAAGCCGCCGCGCAAGGTATATCCGGATTACTATGACATAATACAGAATCCCATCGACATGAACACTATTGAGCACAATATACGAGCCGATCGCTATGCCACTGTTGAGGATGTCGTTTCTGACTATCGACTCATGTTCTCCAATTGCCGACAGTACAACGAGGAGGGCTCCAATATATACGAGGATGCCAATACGCTAGAGCGTGCCTTGAATGAAAAGCTCAAGGAGTTTCCTGGCCTGGTTGAGGTCAAGAGACCACTTCAAAAATATAAACTGGGAAGGAAGCCAAAGGCTGCGCTGCTAGCTGACCGCGAACGTCTCTGGCAGTTCTATGAAACGCTGCGCGACTATCAAGAGCCGAAAGGCAAGCGGCAATTGTCGCTGATTTTTACAAAGCTGCCGTCAAAGAGCGACTATCCGGAATATTATGACATCATCAAGGATCCCATGGACATGGAGCGAATCGCACAAAAACTGAAGCAGGCTGCATACGAAAGCGTGGACGAAATCGCCGCGGACTTTCTGCTTATGCTCGAGAATGCCTGCAAATACAATGAGCCCGACTCGCAAATCTACAAGGACGCATTGGTGTTGCAGCAGCTGACGCTGCAGCTGAAGCAGCAATTGCGCACTGAGCGCGATGCACTGCCCGATGTTCAGTTGGCTGTTCAGGAGCTCTTTTTAACTCTCTTCTCGACGGTCTACAACCACCAGGATGAAGAGGGACGCTGTTACTCGGACTCTTTGGCTGAGCTGCCCGAGTACGATGAATTGGGCGAGGGTGCGAAGGTACGCGGAATCTCCCTGGATCTGATCAAGAGGCGCCTGGACAAGGGCGCGTATAAGCGCTTGGACGTATACCAAGAGGATGTATTTGCCTGCTTGGAGCGGGCGCGTAAATTGTCGCGCACCGATTCGGACGTCTTCCAGGACTCCATCGAGCTGCAAACGTATTTCATACGAAAGAGAGACGAGCTGTGCAAGGACACGTTGAGTTCGCCGGCGCTCTCATTCACAGTGGACAAATTGCTTGCAGACGTGGAGGTCATGCGGCTACAAAAGCTGATGCAAGAGGAGCAGGACCAGGAGCAAGAGAAAGAGGACTTCAATGCAAGCGCCAAAGGCGAAAGCATGACAATCAACCAGCAGGTTTACTCGCCTGGCGACTACGTGTACGTGCAGATGCCGGACAATAAGATTCCCAGCATTGCATGCATCGAGCGGCTGTGGACTACCCCGACCAATGAGAAGCTGATGCAGGCCTCAATCTTTCTGCGACCCCATGAGACCTATCACGTCACGACTCGCAAGTTCCTCGAAAAAGAGGTATTCAAGAGCAGCATCTCGCAGACCATATCCATGGACAAGGTGTTGGGCATGTGCTACGTCATGCATATCAGGGACTATATTAAGCTACGCCCGGATGGGTTGCCCGAAAAGGACGTGTTTGTGTGTGAGTCTCGCTACAACCTGCAGGGACGCTGCTTCAAGAAACTCAAGAATTGGCCAACGTCGCGCGACAGCACCAACACCTCGGTGAGATTTGTGCCGCGCGAAACGCCATTGGAGCTGAAGCGTGTGATGTCCGTGTTCAAGGAGCGGATCGAGAAGCACAAGGGTGAACTGGAAGAGCTTAAGCTGCAGGAGGTGCTAATCGAAAAGGAGAAGCCCAATGTAACCTGCGACGCGCCACCAAACGCCCAGGCCAACAGTGTGTACTATCAGCAGTACAACACCATTTGCAGCGGTGTCATCAAGACCGGGGACTACGTATATGTGGCCACGCAGAGCGGCAAGCAGTCCGTTGCCCAAGTCCAGCAGATCTGGGAGATAAACGGCAAGTCGTACTTTAAGGGACCATGGCTGCTGTCGCCTAGCGAAACAACGCCGGCTTTGGGCAAGCAATTCTACCGCCAGGAGCTGCTTCTGAGCACAGTTGAGGACATGAGTCCTGTTATCAGCATCGTGGGCCGATGCGCTGTGTTGGAGTATGCCGAGTTCATCAGCTCCCGGCCAACTGAAATCGCTGAGAGTGATGTGTACATATGTGAGTCTGTCTACGATGAGCTGAAAAAGGCTTTGCGTAATCTGGTAGTTGGCAATCTGCGCAAGTTCCAGCACAGCGCAGAGGTTACAGAGGATGAGATCTTCTACTTTAAAACGCCTATAAAGCCGACGAAGGATGTTAAAACCGAGTTGAACGAGCTGGCCATGCTAGAAGATTCCATGGATGGCGACACACCCTCTCTGAGCTCGGATATAGTGGCAATATCGTCCCCAGCACCGTCTATCAACTCCACGCCGCTTACCTCTAAAACAAAAGTCAAAACGACCAAGAAGAGCCTCACGGGCTATATTCTCTACTCGAGTGATGTGCGAAAGGGTAAGTAGTGAATGTAGCTTTTAGTATTTCCTCTATATAAACGGTTCTGTTCTCATCTACAGGCATAAGTCAGAGCAATCCGGATGCCACATTTGGGGACATTTCGCGATTGGTGGGCAACGAGTGGAAGAGTCTGCCAGCCAGCGTCAAGCAAAGCTGGGAGGATCGTGCCAACAAGCTGAACGAAGAGGCCGCCATGCGCCGTGAACTTGACGATAACCAAAACTGCGGCAGTCCATTGCCTCAGCACTCTATGGGGGGCCAGGAAGCTAGTCCACCACTAACCTATGAGTGCCAATGGGACAAATGCGACTTTCAGTTCGAGGAAATGGCCGACTGCACCGAGCATTGCTTGTCGGATGGCACCGGGCACATCAACCGGCATCCGCAAGCGGGAGTTGAAATGGAGTACGTCTGTCTGTGGCGCAATTGTCCTCGCATTCGCAAGTCGGTACAAGCGTTCCCCAATGTACTGCGCCTCGTCAAGCATGTGCGCGAGGTGCATCTGAGCAAATGTGGCAAGCCGCTCAGCATCGCAGAACGAAGCAAGAACTTTATACCGCGCAAGCAGAAGAATCAACCGCAACTACCTTTGTCGATGCCATCCAGCAATGTCATGTCACCGCGAGCGCCGCTCAACGCGGAGATATTGCAGCAACAGCAGCACCAAATGCACCTGCAACAGCAGCAGCAGCTGCAGCAGCAACAACAACAACAGCAACAACAACACCAGGTCCAGACCGTTGTTGCGGGACCGCCTCCAGAGCCAATGTTCGTTACTGTGCCACCCCGTGCCAATCGTGTCATCCATTCCGAGGCGTATATTAAGTACATTGAGAGCCTGCAGACGGGCAGCCATTTGAGCGTCAGTGCCTGCAACAACAATTGGCGGCGATCATTAACCCACGTGCATCCCAACCAGGTGGGAAACACTAAACTGCCGGAGCACTGGCTTGGCCCCGATGTACGTGACCGAGAAAATGTGGTGCAGGCCCTGTGCCATTTACGCAATTTCATGCTGGACGATGTACTCGAGATCCGACGCAGCTGCAACTAACCTTAATTCTCCATTAAAATCTCAGCTTATCTCTCTGTCAAAAAAATACAATCAAACCCTGTAAGATAACTAAACACTTGTATTTATATGCATGCATATATACTCAAATGCATTTGTTAAACTTGCATGTAAATGTCCTATGATTTTTGCAATACAATCGATATATCATTTATACATATGGTAAGAAGAAAACGAAAACACCAATAAACTTGTTCTCATAATACTTGCTTCATTTGTTTATTACGGATCGAAGAAAGAAGTAATGTTTTTATATATATTTGGATACATTTTATTTTATTTTTTTTTTTTATAATATTTAGGTTTTACAAGTGTTGGGGTTTTACATTGATTACAGGTCCTAGGCCTCATAAATAACAATATAATATCAATTAAATATAACAAAATCACGAGGCGAGGGCCATACATTTTTAATTAATTTAAAACCAAAACTGCTGAATGATTCAAATTATATTTTGTGTGTGAGTGTGTCTATCATTAACAATTGAGCCGATCATTTTAAACGAAAAAAAAAATAGGCGCGACAAATTCATAATTTGCATCTTTGAACAAAGAAAAAAATCAATTCACAATTTGTGTTTAAGCAAATAGATACCCCAAAGGTTTTCTATTGGGTTTAAGTACGGGCTGCATGTTAGTCACTCCATAACAAGGAATATAATCAATTCAAAATTTGTGTTTTGAACAAATAGATACCCCAAAGGTTTTCTATTGGGTTTAAGTACGGGCTGCATGCTAGCCCCTCCATTACAAAGAAACTAATTCACAATTTGTGTTCAAACAAATAGATACCCCAAAGATTTTCTATCGGATTTAAGTACGGGCTGCATGCATAACAAGGAATAAAATCAATTCACAATTTGTTTTAAACAAATAGATACCCCAAAGATTTTCTATTGGATTTAAGTACGGGCTGCACGCTAACCACTTCATAACAAGGAATATAATCAATGCACAATTTGTGTTTTGAACAAATAGATACTCCAAAGATTTTCTATTGGATTTAAGTGCGGGTTGCACGCTAACCACTTCATAACATGAATTTCGGAGTTACTAATGTAATTAATTATATTTCCAAATTGGTTCCCGCTAGTATATACCCTCGAATCAAGATACTCCAAGAATTTTCTATTGAATTTAAGTACGGGCTGCTCGCTGGCCACTCTAAAACTTTAATTTTGGAGTAATTAAAATGCCTTAGAGAAATTTGCCGGGGGATAGTCGAATTATATTGCTGTAAGGTGTTCCGCAAATGGCATCTAAACTGACTGCAATAGTTTGACATTATCTTGCGCGTTTATAAAAGAATCGAAGTACTTTCATTATATTCAAGCGCAGCCCATATGATTAAAGACTCTACTTGTCTATAGGAAAATGTGATCGATCATTTTTTTATGCCTAGGAAATAGCTCCGCTTCAGGATCTTTGTTTTCCTTTTCCGAACCCTTCAATATTTACTGCACACGTCTCGAGGGTACTGGCAAAGACAACTTACTCCGCGTTCGTCGTTTGGCCCGCTTGTTAATCAATTGTGAACGACATGGGTGGGTCTTTGAGTAAGTTTTCCATAGTATTTTTATATCTATCCAGAGTCTCTGTCATTTTACGAATCCACATTCCTATATCCCCGAATTCCTGAATTCTTCCACGTGCTTTTCCAGTTGAACGGTTAACACCAAACATTTTTCTGCGAAAAAATACCATTAGAATGACTTTATATATTAATTAGAGTAAAAATTCATTATGTATTACTTTTTATAGTTTGAATCAAATTCCTTATTAAAATCTCGAATGGCAAGTCGTTCTCTATCCAGAAATGAAAGCAATCTGCCCCATTTACATATTCCGTTCACAAGACCACAAGACTCAAAGCTATTTCTATGCTTAGCTTTGTTCCAATTTCTTATTTCCCACAGCAAATTTCGCTATTAAGCTAAGTTGGCATCTCTGGTCGACAGATTGTAAAGATTGGTCACTCTAATTGCAAAATACAGCTGAGTTTGTTTATTTTGGTATTGGGCTGGAAAAATTGAAATATGTCGAGTGAGGAAAAGAAAAAAAGAGGTAAAAATTTTACGGCGGAGGAGGAACTAGTGCTCATGGAACTCCTCGAGGAAAGGAAGAATATATTGGAAAACAAAAAGTCAGATGCGGCTACGTGGAAGCAAAAGGAACAGGCCTGGGAGGAAATGGCAGACACATTTTATACTAGAACAGGCATACGCCGAGAATGGAAGGCGTTACGGGATAAGTTTATAAACATGAAACGAAGGTCCAAGCTCGAACTGGTAGACGACAAGAATCACAGCTTTCGCACCGGCGCAGGAAAGTATATTGCTTTAATGGGTGAATCTACTGCGGGCTTGGGTAACCAATTCGACAGCGACGCGTGTAAGTATTATCTTAATTGGGTAAAATTCCCTAACTATATTAATTTCTGCAATTCCTTTATAGCTAATGTGCCAAATGACATCAATTTCGAAGGAGACGATGACATGTTTGGAAGTTCCACCGATACACATGACGTAAGCGGATATGCTTTTAGGCGTACATGCTTTAAAATATTATGCTTTGTTTTTAGATCCCCAATCTGATTGAACATAAAGATGTCAGGGCAAATATAAGCTCCGACTGGCCGAGCATGAATCCACGGACACTGCGCAGCTTGGATGAGGAGAAGATTAAACTAGTGCTGCTACAGCAAGAATTTTATAAAGGCGAAAACCAACGTGCGCAGGAAAAGCATAATCACGAAATGCTCAAAGAGAAGATAAAGCTGGACCAAGAAGTCCAAGAGGGAAAGTTACGAATCGAAATGATGGAATTGGAAATACTTGAGAAAAGAGCCAAGCTAGATTTATAATGTGAGTACACTATATTTGACCATCTATAACCATATATTAATGTCTACTTGTATTATAGAGAGAGAGAATTTTACGTTTAGTAACTAACTTCGGATTGCCGGAGATAGAATATCCTTGCAGATACTAAACGAGTCTTGGCGCAATCTGGTTAACCTACTTTGGTTAATTGCTAATTTTGGCTCAAAGCATTATATTTTTAATTACCAAGATCGTTTCTATAACCACTTTTTTGGTATAGAAATTCGAGTCGGCCGATTGTGACATAATGTACAGGTTATCACACCTATTGGTTTAAAATTTCGATAATCAATTCAATCTTCAATTCTTCAATTTGTTTTGTCTTAAATTATACAAAGAAAATGTAAATGTCTAGTTTATGTTTCTGCAAGAATATCAATCTTCGTCTGGCCTAATGAATATATGTATGTATGTATATTATTTTTATTCCTTTAAGCAATCACAATAATGCTTAAGTGACTCCGTATTTTATATGGCTAGTGAAGTAAGTCTACTGTTAAGCCTACTAAATTTTAGAAATATTCTGATATAATTTATATGAATAAAAGATTTGATTTGTGTTAAATATTTTTATAGAAGTCATGTAAAGCAGACAACTGGTATATCTGTTAATAATAATAAACTCGTATTAAACATTAAATGATTTGAATGTTGGTTTTATTATTATTAATTGTTAGGTTAATACAAAACTTATATTTGATTAAAATTCATATTTTTATTGTTGGCTTTGTTACTGAAATATTCAATTGTCGAGCTCGTTATATACGTAGGTATTTGAATCTGGTCACCCGAAAACTATCGTCACCTGAAAATAATCGGCGTCTGGCAGCCATGACGTCATGGCGGGGTCTTTTCTCGCTTTTGTTTTGCTACGGCAGTACGACAACAAACCGGTTCCTAATTGAGCACTGATAGTGTCACTTGGTTATTTTGGCCACGGTTATCTAATTAGGTGTCCCATATTCTGCTCACCCAATCTCTGATGCGCTCGCACGCTCTCTTTCGATACATTTCCGTTTCTGCTTTGCCTTAAAGCTTTCATGCAGGCGAACAGATTTTAGCGTTCAGTCGTAGTTCGTCTTTGGTGGCTTGCAGACGCTAGTTTTCTGTCGAAATTAACATTTACCATATAGAGTAGCAACAATGTCCGAGGGCGAATCGAAGTTTGGGTTCAAGGACATGGAGAAGGCGTTGGAGACGCTCAAGCTTTTGGAGAGCCATGACATGCAGTACCGCAAGCTGACCGTGCGGGGCCTACTGGGACGTGCCAAACGAGTCCTAACAAGTAAGATTCAAACGAATCCTTTTCTATTTACAACCATTCTTATCCATATCAATTTCCATTACAGTGACAAAGGCTGCAGATAAGGTGAAGAACATAAACGATGCCATTGGTGTGTTTGAGAAATGGCTGGAGGAGAACGGAGGCGGTTCCTCCAACAAGAATGCAAAGACTGATGGCGACGACAAAGTGGAGACTGTGCCTGGACTGGGCTTTAAGGACAAGGCAGCAGCACTGGCAACTCTCAGGTAGATGACATTCACTATGCATACTAATATGAATTAGCTGAAGGTCATCGCCAGCGGCACTTTGAGTTTGCGGCCACTATGATGTCATATCACAGTTTTAGTGTTTGATGTGAACGCTCCCTCTTTCGGAAGTCTAATAATTTGGTTGAGAGGCCGCCTAACGACTTCCCTCTCTGACTGTCGCTCTCTCTGTGTGTATAAATGTGCAAAGCATTTGGCACGCTACGCGAGACGCATTCCACAGTCTGGCCATAGAAATACATATTTATGTTCGCATATGCGTGTTAAATTAATGTATCGATACATTTTAATTGTAGCATTTTGGAGGAACGTGACCCAGATTATCAAAGACTAGCAATCAAGGGTCTGATTGGCAGCTCGAAGCGAGTGCTCTCTGGCACCAAGAATGAGGATAAAATTAATTCTATCAAGGAAGGTGTGCAAGTGCTTGAAGAGTTCCTTGAAAAATTCGAAAGAGAGAACCGGATCAAGGATAATCGAGCCTATCTGGCACATTCATTGATAACCAAATTGCCAGACCCGAAAGATAAACTCGCGGCCGAGTTCCTTGCGGCATATGGGGGCTCTAAAGCGAAAGGAAACTATAAGCATCTTCGTACGATGTATCCCAAAGACGATACAACGAGCTGGGATATAGTACGCAATCGGAAAATAGCAAAATTGCTGGAGAAGATTAAGAGCGAAGATGCGAAGCTGTTCAACAATGATTCAGGCGCTCCCACTGAAATCCACTTAGAGCTGATACACTGGGCCTACAGTCCGCAGCCAGACAAGGTAAAGAGCTATGTGGAAAAAATCGCCAAGAAATCACCAGAGAAACGGAAACTTGAGACCGACAGCAGTAGCGTTGATCATAGTTCCAGCAGCGACTCGGAGTCGGAAGAGAAATCTGTACCCAAAAAGAAAAGGAAGGAAGAATGATGGAAAACATATGCACAACGGGCTTCGCTTTGTGTAACGAACAAAAACGGTATATACTTTATTTAAATTCGCCAACTGAACCTCAAATCGATTATATTTTGTGGTAGACACTTTGTTTTGTATATATGAATGTAATTTGATGTATGTGTGTATATACTGCTGATAAGGCCTCGCTTAGATGAGCTATACATCTAACGCTAGCCATCTAATAACCAAATATAACACAATAAAAATGACTTGCCTCACCGTATGTCTTTTAAATTACAAGCTAACTGCTAGTTGGCTGTGATCGATAGGTGTCGATTGTTTGTGGTGGTCTAACGATTGTCACATCTCTGAACAGCACTTGCTTGCCAACACTAGCTTTTTATTTAATTGCACCGTTACAAACTTTGTATAATTCATTAGCCAAACCGAGTTGTACTTTAAAGCAGCGTGTTCCTCCCACACACATACATATATATACCCACACCGACACGAAAATAAATTACATAATGTACATGAGATATGGCTACACCCACACAATGGTGTTCCCACACTCCACCTACTGATACTTATGCAAGCCACTGTCATAGTAATCCACAGCCGTCGATTTTTGCACGCGAAGTGGTTGCGAATGCGAATGCGACTCCGGCGACGATTTGGCCAGCGACAAGGCCAGCTGATGCTGCTGATCAGCCTGCTTGCTTGTGAGGTGGCCATAGGCCATGTTGAAGAGCGCATCGGGATCACAGACGAAGCGATAGACATACCGCTCACCGTTGACCTTCTGCATGATGCCTTTCTCATAGTAGTAGCGCAGGCTTCGCGACAATTTGTCATAGTTCATAGCCGGCCTATTCTTTTGTATGCCCCAGCGCCGTGCCACCTCCTCCGGCTCGATGAGCTTAAACTCCATGCCACGTCCTGTCCACGCAATACAACTAGAGCTGGGAATACAGCAAATGAGGTGAAAGCACTGGGTATGTCGATTCCCTCCACACTTACCTAGTCGCGGGCTCATCCAGAAGGGCTACTAGAAACTGCCATAGTTGAAGCGAGCCACGACGCTGGCTAATGGTCTGCCCGTTGCTGCTGGTGGATATGGAATTGCTGGCATAAAACTGATCTAGACGCAGCTCCGCATCGCTCGAAGTCGTGGAGTCAACCACAGCGGGGCGCAACGGTGGCGGATAAGTTGATGATATAGTCGCATTATACGGACCACTCTCGTACTTAAGATCCGTCTCGCTGGCTAAGCTGGGTGAAATATCGCGATACACTGTGGCATGCGAGTGGCTCTGCGGCTGCTGCTGGTGGGTATAGTGTGGTGCTGCTGCGTAGACAGCAGAGCTGGATATGACCGCCGTGTGGCTAAATTTGAAGGCGGAGGCAGCATGCACCGGGGTCAGGTGTGCGTGTCCCTGCTGTTGTGTATTCTGCGTCTGTTGATGACTCTGGCTGTGTGGATGCAGTGAATCCTGATGTTGTTGCTGCTGTTGCTGTTGTTGTTGCTGCTGCTGTTGCTGTTGTTGTTGCTGTTGTTGCTGCTGTTGTTGTTGCTGCTGCTGCTGATGATGGTGCTGTGCAGCAGCGGCTGTCGTTGTGGAGTCGGCATGCTCGATCTTGGTGTTGTGCTGATGAAAGTGCTGACCAACAGATACATCGTTGCAATATACGGCAGCTGCCGCAGCGGCGGCGGCAGCGGCAGCGGCGGCTGCGTCTAAAACGAGAGATGGGCAGAGGAGTTGAGAGAGCCAAATGAAAGCCGCTTTCACGCACGTTTAACCAAAGAGTTTAAGAGTGAGGAGTGAGTACTAATTACGTTGTATATTTATACTCTCTTTGCAAAGAGTATCTAACATTTCGGGATCACTGCGTTCATTATATAATTATTTTCAAAATAATTATGTTCTGCTCAATTCTTATTATAGTAAATAATTTACAAATCAAATACAATAGATACACCAAAAATAATTCATTTGCGCTCGCTTAATTATGAAACACAAATATTTTAATTATTTGAATCCAAATCTTCACAATTATTTATTTTTTCTCAATTTGATTGAAGTATATGTATAAAGTTGAAATTTGAGCATATTACAAATCAAATCAAATAATAACTCAAATAATAAATCTATTCATAATATTTTGTGTCTCATAATTTGACATAATATAGGAAAACCTAGATAAATAAATATTAGTGCACAAAAATAATTATGAAGTAATGGGTTTTTTTCGCGAAATACTATATTCAGTATCTCATCTCTGTATTGGAGCTAGAGCTATAAAATAGGACTGTTAAATAAATGTAGATTTCTTTCTAAACCCTTAAAAAAAACATGATTTGGTCGTAACATTGATTATGGAGCTCTCAGAACTATTGCCCAACCAATTGAGAAATCTATTGGACGTGCTCAGAGCTTTCGTTGAGCAGAATAAAATATATGTAAAATATGACCAAATTAAAAAAGCAACATAAAGTGGAGAGTATATGTAAATAGACTTTGTTTTCGGCGAGTATATTTGCTTGTTTCACTAAATGGCCAAGGTATTTAGCACACATTAATTATTTAGGCAACCCACTACGGGCCCTTGTAAATGGCCAATATGCTGCAATTTAAGGGCAAACAACAGCAGCAGAGTTACCCCCTCGTAGCGGGCACGCTTAATGCCGTTTTCATTAGACGCTCCTGGTCGGAGCTCCTTGGCCGTGGCTCAAAATCAGATCCAGCAGGCAACGCGAGTCGACGCTGAGCGCATTAAAAATGCACGAGATACCTCTGCATAATCCATGAGAAAGTGTCGACAAGTAAAAACATCATTGTCGATAGCACAACAAACGAGCAGCGGGACGAGCTGGCAAACCTGTTGGCTGCCAAAACGTACTGGCAGAGCACGGATTTTCCAGTTCCCAGTGGTGCAACGCCCACCCTCATGCTTACCCCCACCCCGGGCAGCAAGTATGTATGCTCAACTCAATCCACTCAACGGCTGATGATTGAGTCGCTTGTTTGACTGCAACCCACCCAGCCCATCCGCCCCAGCAGCCCAAGCAGCCGGAGGCCAACTAAGAGCATCGCATTGCCGAGCTGCTGAGTTGCTATCAAATTGAATTTCATGCCCGTGCCACCAATTGGATTAGCGGTTACTAACACCGCGGATATTGTTATTGTAAATTATGCGCGCGATTTCTTGCGTTTCGCTCAAAAAAAAAAAATTATAATAGATACATATTGAAGTCATCTTGCGGAATAACAAATTGAGTTATTGGCAGCACATTTGATAGCTATATATGCCTCGACGTGTAGCTCAAGCGCTCAGTGTGCACGTAGCTGGGCTTAATTTAAATAAATGATGAGCGCATGCCTTGATAATTCTTTTCTGATTCTCAAATCCTCATTTGCTTACCTTCGTCGCTCTTCTTTAAGATGCCCGCAGGTGGCGATGGTGGAAACCTGGAGGCGGCGATACAGAAAATATGAGAAAATATTGAAAATTATACAAAAAGTTGATTGACTTAAAGTCGCCTTCTCTCCCAGCTGCAATCTGCTGGCTTGTCTTGTCAGTCTCCACCTGCCAGTTCCACTTCCACTTACCTGTAGCAATAGGGATGTGGATGGGCATGGGCGTGTGGATGCGGATGAGAGTGCGGGTGCGGGTGTGGGTGCGAGTGCGGGTGGGTCACAGCGGGTATGTCGAAGAAACTTGATGTTCTTTCATGGCGCACGCCTTTGACATTCACTGCAGATCCAGGGCGGCATCAGACAGGTGGGAGCACAAGAAAAATAAACATTTTTAATGTGATTTTCTGTAGTACATGTTAGGTAGCTTGACTTTTGTTAGATAATATTTCACATTACGGCTCGCACCGGGATATCTTTGAGTCTGAAAATCGAGCTTGTCACATGCACAAGCCTAGAGCTCCTAAGTAGACAGTCGTGCGAATACACTTCGTACAAAATAGTGGCCAAAAACGCAACCCACAACTTAAATAATAACTAAATAAATGTTTTGTTAAGTCTATGAAAATATGCATCAAAGTCTCTGAGTCCCTTAAAGTTTCAGAGTACGAAAGTAGTGTTAAATATTCATATGCTAATAGAACAAAAATAAAATTAAAATGAAAAATACTTTAATCATACAAAGTAAATTAAATAAATATTCCGACTAAGGAATATCCATATCTTCTTTTAACAACACATAATTAAAACTGTTTAATTTTGTTAAGAACTAAAAACAAAGGTATGATAATATAAAAACAAAAAATCAAAGATACTGGATCTTTTAATACGGTAAAATTGTTAAAAATTAAAAATCAAATTTTGATTGATATAAATTACATATTATATATAAATGTTGTACACGTTTTGAGACATTTGGCAAAATAGAATCATAAAACTGTTAACTGGTTAGAGAACAGCAAGAGCACAGTGAATTATGGAGATGATGAACAAGTTGACGGTAGCAAAGTTGATCTGATAATAGTGCCGCGAAGCTCTTGTACTAGCTCTATGTCTGAACAACGAGTAGTCTCGTCTAATTAGCTGCTAAGATTTTTCTTATATGCCCACAATAAAAATAATAAACATGAAATATGTTATATAAATAATATACAAACATAAATGGGAAACCATACTGGTATATTTTATTAAAGTGTATAAAAACTAAAAAATGGTGTGTAAAATATTTTAAAAATTTAATATAATTCTGATTGAATAATTTTTTAAAATATACTTTCAAATTTAACAAGTCAAATACATTTTGGATGGGGTCAGCTCCACTTCCCCCTTTAAAGCTTTTCTTTTTTCAAATCCCTTCCGTTTCTATATTTTGTAATTTTCAAGCAACGTTCCAGCAAATGAAAATGTCTTCAGGTTAAATCCGTCCACCATATATTTTCTTAATAAAGTGAAAAGTTAAACAATATAAAACAAAAGCCTCCGGGCTGAGATGAACTGGGGCTCAACAGAGCGCAGCTCATGCCACATCCCCGCTTTGATAGCTCTGCCCGAGTGTATTAGAAAACTCATAATAGGAGTTAATAAACAAAGCGTGTAAATAGCAAAAGCAAACAAACAAGGTCGTCGATGCTCTGGCCATGGAGCTGCATCCGGGTGGCCGAGGACGCTTACCATTGTACCTTGCGTTCAAGTAACCCTCTGTGGAAGTGTCCAGGCCGAATTTGCCAATGGCGGCTGCCGCTGCCGCCGTCGGCGCTGGTGCAGTGTACATGACCAGCTCGTCCGTCAACTGGTGGTGGTGATGGTGATGGTGGTGGTGCGCATACCAGGACGATTCGCGCACGAGATCTGCTTGGATGATGGACATTGGTCAGTAGAGAGTCTTACAGGAGTCGTGCGCTCCATGTCAAGTCACCATTGCATAAGGATGTGGCGCTTCCGCTGACGTTGCTGGCCAGGCCATTCATTAGAGCTCCAGCAGGTGGAGTCCCATTTCCGGCCATCGCCAGGCAGCAGGGCGGCGACCTTTGGCCATGCGTGGGCAAGGGAAGAGTGCAGATGGCTTCCATAAGAGTGTGACTCACGTCCATGTCGCTGTGAGTGTGACTGTGGCATTTCTTGCGTTCCGTTTCAGAGTTCTCGCAACTGGAGGCCGAGGAGGACGAGGATGTGGCCTTGCCGACAGCCGGCAATGTCGAGGTGACACAGGAAACCACCGAATCCGTGGTTATAGTCGATGTATTTGGCACCGTGTGGTACAGCCCATGGTGATGTGGATGCGAGTGGGAGTGAGGATGGTGATGATGATCCAGGTTCGTCAGCGTCTGCTGTAGCTGCTCAAGATGCGACTTGGCCTCGCTGTAGTCGGCCTGCCAAAGAAGGAAATGAACCAAGACGCAGCAGGAAGTTATTATGAGTTTCTTCGATTTTGGCAAATGAATTGCCAAATTGTGATTTTGTTTTTGGGGTTGCTGGTCGGGCTTTAAGTGACTTTAAAGCCACCTGCTGGGCCGCTGCCCGGGACGCTGGTCCGGCACACAACAGGTTACGGCTAGAGTTACGGTCACGGCGAGCAGTTTCAATTACAGTTACAGATACCGGTACAAACAGCATGGAAACAAAGTGTTCGTCACATTGACATACTCAAGTGTGAAGAAGTTTGTGGCAATTAGCTTAACAGCTTCTAGCTCCGGCCTTGCTCGGCTGCCTGGCTGTCTGTCCGGGTGTCGATTGTCTTTTGTTGTGCTTATAGCCGTGTGTCATTAAGTAATGAGCTTCGCCAAAGTATACAACTAACTGGAACTGGGATTGCAATTGGAATTGTAATTGTGGGGCAGGGACAGGGACAGGGGCAGGGCCATTCATAGTGTGAATAGAATAGCACAACATATGAGAAAGACAATGGAAACCCGCGGTTTATTGACACTTTTACACTTAATGAGCTGCCTGAACTGAAGAGGTCAGCCGGGTTTATGGGGCGGTGGCATCTGCCACTCTCTCCGCTCATTACAGCTGGCAACAGCATTTCACTTTCTAGCTGCTCGTCAGCAAGATCTAATGATGCTGCCGGCAAATAATGCGTTGATCTGACATTTCTGTTGGCTTTCGCGTCAATTTGCGATTGACAATTGGCAATTGGCAATTGGGTTTTGTTTGCTTTTCGGTTTTCTGTTGCAGGCTGTATTGGCACTTGACACTTGGAAAACTGGAGCACAGCAAGCGTTGCGCATCGCTGCATTTGAGAATCATTTGTAGCATATGCACCGAACTACAAACATACGTGCAAACCTAGCTGTATATATCCATATATACCAGCAGTTTAACTTGCCCAAGATGCAGTGTCTTTGACTTCATGCGGAAACGCAGAAAGCGGCAAGTTTCTCAGCTAGAAGGCAGAGAGAACGTGCAGCGTGCAGCTTTCTCCCCGGCTGTTTTCGTAGAAAATAGAGCTAAAGGTTATGTAAATTTTGGTACATTAAACCTGAAATGTGGCATTACATTTTGCAATTGGCGAAGGAATATATGTATATAAATATAGGAAATGGTTAGCGATTCATAAATTGCAAAATATGTCTGCAGCTGGTAAAGACGTTGTGATGAATTTAATAACTGCATGCAGACAATTTGTTAAATCAAATTACAAACATAATTTACCGTAACCGTCAAGCCGAGCCGGCGAAGCGTTGCCACCTAACACGCAGCCAGTGCAAATGCAAGAATATCGAGACTAATCGTTGTCTTTGTTATTGTCTTTGGAAGCATTGTGAATGTGTTGGTAAATGTCGAAATTAAACGACATTTCAAAGTTAATGTCAACGCATAGGCCATGTCTTGTAATAAAACAAAACTTGTTGATAATAGTGCATTCAATTAGCTAAAAAGGCAATTGTGAGCACCTAAGTGACGTGTTTGCTGAATTGATCAACTCTGAACTTTACTCAAACAATTCGAGTGCGGGTGGCTAATATTACGACGCATGCGCGCCCGCAACTGGCATTACGAAACGCAGCGTTGACGTCGTATTTGCTTTGAGTTTGTAAGCCACTTTGATCTACTTTGCAGCAGCAGCGGCAGCAGAGGCAGCAGAGACAAAGGCGGCAGCAGCGGTAGAAGACAATGCTTTTCTTTTTGGCTTTGTGTGCGGCGTTTTTTCCACGCTCGTGTGCGTCGCTGTGCCTGGCGCTTGTCGTGGAAAACACTTTCACTGCACATGATGAGGCAGTGACACGACTTCGGAGTTGTCTTTAGCCCAGTCGTCGTGAACTTCTTGTGGGTGCTGCTGCGTCTGCGGCTGTGTGTGTGTGTGTGTGTGTGTGTGTGTATGGAAGCGCGACCGAGCGAGTTTCTCGGTCTCGCATGCGTTGTCTCCAGAGCTGAGAGCGCATTTTCGATTCAACTGTGGACCAGACCAGGTGGTGTCTCTTCCGCGTCTACTTAACATATTCATCCCATACAACACTTCAATGTGCTGCGAGAGATTAGCATCATGCGAGTATCAGGATCAGACTGCTTGAGCAGAGGGAATAGTTTCATAGGCTTAGTCTTACTTGGCGCACTCCTGCAAGGTGAGTGCCAAAATCTATTGCATTGACCGTCTAGCTGACTCTCAAGCGTGATTACAGCTGCTGTCAGTCAACCTTACCAAGCGCCTCATCGCTGTTCGAATCGTCTGGAAAACGCACTCGAGCATATGCGCCGCCGCAGCGCTCAAACCAAGGGCTCCTCTCGAGCTCGCTCCCGCTCTATTTGGGAGCAGTCGCAGTCTCCGTACCAGTTATATAACAGCTTCTACGGCCAGCAGAGCGAGCCCGAGGACGATTTCTATAATGTGGGCGGCAGCATGAACTATGGGCGTGGATATTATGCCAAGCGTATTCGACGCACTGGACGTCCTTATCAATTTGGCGATACATCTGACAGTGGCATTAGCAACAGTGCTTTAGAGCTTGAGGAGCTGCTTTCCTCCCACCAACAAAAACAACACCAACAGCAGCAGCAGCATCGGCAACCACACAAATTGGCCATATCGCGGGTGGATGTGGAGGATCTTAAGGTACGGGTGCCGCCGGCAAAGGCCTCTTCGCGCTGGGTGGAGATTGACAAGTGCAAGTTCAGCACCGAGAACTCCACTTTGGATACGCGTCTCATTTTTCCAGACTTGACACTCAGCGGGAGGATAGTTATGCAACCCACCGGCGGGCGTTGTAATATGATATTGCGAATGAGGCATGCAGGAATCGAGTTCCGCACAGTTCCGTTGGGTCCCGCGGCATCGGGACCCTCGTATGAGCAGTCGCGCAGAATAGGCGCCGCCTCCGTACGCACAGACTCGCATTTCGCGGAGCCTGGCTTCATTTCCGTATTTGCCCACGGCTGCCAAGGACCGACTGGCATTAGACTACGGCAAAATTCTAAGCGACGGTTTGGTTACGGTGAGGGCACTGCCCCTCAGGTCGAGCTGGGAGAACCACAAGTTATTTTGGGTAACGCTGGCAAGTATCACAAACCGAATTACGATATTCGGCTGGAGCAAACCACCCAGCGAGATCAGAGCCTGACCTTTGGAAGCAATGAGGAATTCGGTAACTCGAATGAGTTCTTTGATGTGAACGGCGATAACTTCTACCGACGGCGACAGTTGGGGAAGCGTCGCCGGCGGCGCCGTCGCAATATCGACTTCTCGGATGAAATCCATTTCAATGAGGACGTCCTGCATTTTGAGGATGAGCAGCTGCAGCAGATGGTCGAGCCAGACGCCCGTGCATTTGCTGATATATTTAGTGGTAGCAGTGGCATCAACGCCAACGAGGACTTCGTGAGTGATGCCATGACCAATGAGCTGGAGAAGCTCTTTTCGATGGGCGTGCGAGGCTTGCTTACCACTTACATGCAGCGAGCCCTTCAGCCGGCGATTAAGGAGACGCTCATGGAGAACATGGGATATACGCTTAGTTATGGATAAGCCTTGTTATATAAGTAAAAGTGTGTAAAAGTGTGAGCAATGTCTGAATGAAATAAAGCTTTAAGTACTTAAGATCGAATTATCGATCGTTTTTTAAATGTGAACGGACTATTCAATTTTATTTCATGTCCTTATTGTCTGTCCTTACCAGTTTAGCTGTATCCATCTAATTGTCCTCTACAACTCTTTCTTAACTGAACTTCAAACACACTGACTGCACTATTGAACTTGAATGCTTTTTGTCATGCAGAATTTCACAAATAGAATTTCACCTTGTTTTCGTGCATCAATAATTTTGAATTATTAATCACTTCATGGCATTCACTTGTTACAGTCAGCGATCGGCGCATTCCGTTAGTAATGTAACGGTTATGAAGTAACCGTGGCGACTGTGTGCGGAAATTCTTAGCACACGGCCAACTTTCAATGTGATTTATGTGATGGTCATTAAGGGTTGAATAGGCAGGTTAGGATGCTGTGACACAAGGCGCAGCCGCAAAACGCCCTCCAGGACTGCAATTGGTGTGCAGCCAATAATTCCAACAACCAATCAGAGCGCATTATTTGTATGAATTGGAAAAAACAAATAATATAAGTATGACCAAAATAAAATCGGGCCGAAACTATAATTTGAAGATTATATATATAAGCATTTGATCCCCCCAAAAAAAATATTATCGCACATAAGATATAATATAAGATAATATTATTAAATAAATATTTACGATATATATACTCATTTGAGTCCAGTAAAAGGGGGTTAGTTTTTTATTTTAAAACTGCCGCGCATTTAGTCCAGTGTGTACACATAAACATTGCTCTAGTGAGAAAACAAATACCTGCGTTATTACTGTCAACATATCGATGTATAGTTACATATCGATATACTAAATCATTAAAAATGTTTGTTGGTTTAAAATGTCTTTTAATCTTTTTGGTATGTAATTGAAGAAATTTGTTATATCCTCGACACAAGTAAGTCAATATGACCTGTGTAGTAGAAAAACCAGCTCATGACTGAATAATAATGTTTCCATTTAAAATATCGATTGGCCGATATGAAAACAACATCAACAAAAATAATTGAACAGGGTGGGTGGAAGTGTAGGTGTCTCAATCATCAACAAATATTAATATACGCAAGTAGACTTGACATTGGACTACTGCGGAAGTAAGACATATCTGTGTTGAGAAAATATCAAATTAGAAATTCGCCGACTACACACTGGCAAGGGTCAAAATTGATAACAGTGGTGATGACGCGCTTATTCAGTCAGGTGGTGTAGTTGGTTGTGTCTGGCCGCATTATATAATTAAAAACAAATCTGTAAGCATATGGGTCCAGGTAATCCGAAAGACCCTAATGTCAAGTGAACAATAACAATATTTAAAACCAGGGGCACAAAGTCAAATAAGAAGACAATGGATATATATTAGTACGCATGCATCGAAACGTTCACCTTGGGAACAAAATAATTTCGTGCAGTCACCTTTCAATTGCGTCAACGTAAATACATATGTATATAACATAATGTTATATTTTCCATTTCAGAAAGTCCCACATCCACATCCACATCGCACATAGAAAAGCATACCATACTTAATGCGTGCCCGCTTGGCCGGATATTGTCAACGACGGTTAATGATGCTGTAAACAAAGATTCAGAAACGGTTAAGCTGATTTCGACATACGAGTGTCTCGTTCGCTTCACTTGGTACTGGAAACGCATGCAACAAGTGCAGGTTCTCCAGCACACGGTCTCCGACAGCTGTTCCAAATACAGCTAACAAAATGTCGGAAAGCACCGGCGTGACTATGGAAGCCAGCGGCGATCTTGCTGGTCCAAGCAGGACTAGCGGGAAGGAGAGCGCCTACATACGGACCATCGAATGGGACATGATGAACAAGACCAAGTTCTTTCCACTTTCTATGCTGAGCTCCTTTTCGGTGCGATGCTGCCTATTCCCGTTGACGGTGATCAAGACCCAGCTGCAGGTGCAGCACAAGAGCGATATATACAAGGGCATGATTGATTGTGCAATGAAAATTTATCAATCCGAGGGAGTGCCGGGTCTGTACCGTGGTTTCTGGATCTCATCAGTGCAAACCGTATCCGGCGTCTTTTACATCAGCACCTACGAGGGTGTCCGACATATACTCACTGACTTGGGCGCTGGCCACCGTCTGAAGGCTTTAGCGGGTGGTGGATGTGCATCGCTTGTTGGCCAGACCATTATAGTTCCTTTCGACGTAATATCACAACACGCCATGGTCCTGGGAATGTCGGCGCATGCCGGCTCAAAGGCCGATATTAACCCACTAGGTATTAAAATGTGGCCTGGACGCAGCCGCTTTAATATATCTATGGATATAGGGCGTGAGATATTGCGACGTGATGGTTTCCGCGGCTTTTACAGAGGGTACACTGCAAGCCTCATGGCCTATGTACCTAACTCTGCGATGTGGTGGGCGTTTTATCATTTATATCAGGGTATGTTCCATTGCTTTTCCACATAAGATATGTTCTATATCGATTTTTCAATTCTAGACGAACTGTGTCGGATATGCCCAGCTTGGGTGTCCCATCTTTTCATCCAATGTGTGGCTGGCAGTTTGGGTGGCTTTACAACCACAATATTAACTAATCCATTGGACATAGTGCGAGCACGCCTTCAGGTAAGTCTTAGAAATTATGATGTATTGTACATATCGTTAATCGCGTTATCTTGCAGGTTCATCGCCTAGACTCCATGAGTGTTGCTTTCCGCGAACTGTGGCACGAAGAAAAACTGAACTGCTTCTTTAAGGGCCTCTCCGCACGCCTGGTGCAGTCGGCAGCCTTCTCATTCAGCATTATTCTTGGATATGAGACCATCAAACGCATAGCGATAGACGAGCAATACAAGCATCAAATACGCTGGTAACAAACGCGACGCACAAATCTAAAGAAAAACCACATCAAATCGCATCTGCATTTACGCAACGTACTGAGGAACCACCAGAGATTTGTTACTGAGCCAGCTGGAGCGCAATGCTCGGTGCTCAACCTTTGTAAATATCTGACGAGATGAATAGTAAAAAGCACAGGTTAATTAGCTAAATTCAAATACAATTATGATTATTGTAGGGCGTTGAAATGTATCTTACAATTAGTTAAAAACAATTTTGTTACGCTCTGCTATGTTTACGTACATAACTAATGCAATTTAACTTAAAAATACCCAAAGTGTTGTAGCTTAAAGTGTAGATTTTTGCTATAGTGATTTTTTACGTTATACATACTACCAGAGGCAGGAGAAAGTTGATGAAGATGATAAACAAAAATTCATAGAGCACATGTATACATATATATAGCAGTCTTGTACATTATTACTCTAAGATATGTAATTGATGATGATGTTGATAATAATGTTACAATAATACTTTTATAAAGCCAATCTGGACATTCTTATACTAGTACTTACCTCATTGTGTCCTTTCACTCACAACGGGGCGCCGTGATACGGCACTTTTTCGATGTGTGTTTTTGAAAGCCAAAAACAAAAATAAAACATTAATGTAGTCTTAGCAAGCATTGTAATAAAGTACAAACCAAGAATTTATACATTTTGGCACTGTGAAACGTGAATTTCATATGTGTTCAATGGTCAATGCGATCCCAACCTACAAAATGTGAACCTGAAATCTAGTTCTATTGATTAAGGTAAATTGTATACATATTACGTAAATAGATAGCATGATTTGCAATATTTGTTATGGTTATGGTTAGGATTGTTAAAAACGTGGTTTTTATTTTATGCGCGATATCTTTAGACAATTAGGCAATTTGTTCGTTGCGCATAATCAGTTCGCATTTAATCAGTTTCGTTTAGACGTGTGCAATTAGGTATGATAACCATAATATCTATGTATTGAACACTATTCAGAATGACCTTTGGATTCGGAAACTTATTAATGCAAAATATGAATAAAATCCAAAACTGTTGCCACAGTCATACATATATATGAAAAATGATTTTGATATCGAATAATTGTGGATAAATATTTTCTTGCGCGTCAACAGCTGTGGACAGCTGAACGGGTGGGTGTATAAAATGGTTGTGCACATATTGCGATATCTTAAAAATGATTCTAGAAATTCCTTTAAACTGGTGTTACAGCTAGTCAACCCAATTGAAGAAATTGTATAATCATTTAAATTCTTTACGTGAATGAACAATAAAACACATATACACTTATAATCTAGTATATGTTGCTCAACATTATTAAGTAGGCGTTCAGTGATTACGTACTAACTGATTAGAAATTTTGCTTCATATTTGTTATGATTCTATGAAGTAATAATTGCTGTAGACGATGACATTGCGTTCAAGCTCATGGTCGCTAGATTAGAGCTACTTGTAGATTTGGTGTACTTGCCTATCTTATTTATCAATAATTTAGCAGTGTCGAGGAAAGAGCAAAACGAGTAGAATAAATTTGTTTATTTACCTTCAAAGAGCCATATTAGTAGTATTCGGAGACGAGTTGAGTGAGAAGTAGGCTTAATTTAATTGGTTCGACCATTAATTAGGATAAGCACCAGCACACGTTAAAAACTTAGGAGACTACAATGTACAATTTTAAAAATGCAAGTGGAATAAGCAAATAATAAGAGGAGTGATTTAAGAGAGCATCTTGCGAATCATATAGTTGAGGATGCCGCCGTTCTGGTAGTAGGTAATATCCACCTCGGTGTCGAATCGCAGTATAGTCTCAAAGACAGTTCCATCGGCCTGCAAAAGTATGCAAATGAAATAAATGTTCTAAAGCCATTAAGTTATCTACATACTTCGACTTGAATCTTCTGGCCAGGCTTCAATCCGGTTTCGGGTAGAGCAATGTTGTAGACCTCACGACCGTTCAAGTTAAGTGTCTCAGCACTTTGACCAGGCAAGAACTGCAGTGGAATAATGCCCATGCCGACAAGGTTGGAACGATGAATGCGCTCGTATGATTCTGCAATGACAGCCTTCACACCCAATAGGAAGGGACCCTTTGCGGCCCAATCGCGAGAGCTGCCACTGCCATAGTCCTTGCCAACGACCAGAACCAACGGAGTGCCTTCCTCGCGATAGCGTTCAGCTGCATCAAAGATGTCGAGCTCCTCTTGGCTGGGTATGTGCAGGGTGCGTGGGCCGGTCTTTGTGACCAGTTTGTTTACCAGGCGAATATTGGCGAAGGTGCCGCGTGCCATAATGGCATCATTGCCTCGACGCGAGCCATACGAATTAAAATCTCGGGGAGTCAAATTGCGACTGGCGAGGAAACGAGCTGCTGGCGAGTTTCTGGCGATGGAGCCGGCTGGTGAAATGTGATCTGTGGTCACAGAGTCACCCAAGAAGAGCAAGCAGCGCGCCTTCTGAATGCTCTGCAACTTGGGGAGCTCTCTAGTCATTCCCTCGAAGAAGGGCGGACGCTTGATATAGGTGGAATCAGCGCTCCAAGGATAAAGCTTACCATCGGACACCTTCAGTGTTTGCCAGTCCTCTGAGCCCAATTCAATCTTGCCTATGATAAGAGTTATTTCAATATTGTTCAAGAATCTAACGACCAATAGACTTACTGTAGACTTCCTGGAACATTGCCGGAATAACGTGCTTGTTCTCCACTTCCTGAATTTCAGTGCGCGTGGGCCAGATATCGCGAAGGAAAACATTCTTTCCATTGCTATCAACGCCCAGAGGCTCCGTCTCGAAGTCAATGTCCACGCGTCCAGCAATGGCATAAGCAATCACCAACAATGGACTGGCCAGGTAGTTGGCACGGGTGTTGGGATGAATGCGACCTTCGAAGTTACGGTTGCCCGACAAGACGCCCGCACAGACCAAACCATTCTTTTCGATTGTGTTCACAACGTTTTCCTCAAGGGGACCGGAGTTTCCAATGCAAGTCATGCAACCGTAGCCCACGATGTCGAAACCAAGCTTTTCCAAATATGGAATGACGCCCGATTCTTTCAAGTAGTAGGTTACGACACCAGATCCAGGCGACAATGAAGTCTTGATGTAGGGCAAAATGCTAAGCCCCTTCTCGACCGCTTTCTTGGCTAGCAAGCCAGCACCCAGCATCACCGAAGGATTTGAGGTGTTCGTGCAAGATGTAATTGCTGCAATGACAACGGATCCGTGCTGCAGCTTGTAAGTCTTTCCATCGTCCCACTGGAATTCGCCGCTGGCCGCAAGGGCTTCTGGCGCAATAGCGAATCCCTTAAAGCCGACCTAAAATGTTGCAACAATAAAAAACGCTGATTACAACTGTGTAGGAAGACAAGTAATTTGGGCGTTCAACGACCCCGCTCTGTCCGAACTATTTGTAGGTCAGTTTGTTTGCGGAAGCGGCGCGTGAGGCCCCATCGGTGCAGGCCAAGCCGGGCCTGGCCCGGGTTCAGAACCCGTTAAAGTCCACTGAGGTGCATTAAAAACAAAATAGCACTTCACAATTTTAGAAATTCGGCATAAAAATATCGAGCGTGCTAGAAAGTAAAGCGCATTCTCAGCGAATTTTGGTAATAACTAAAACCGATCAGCCGCTGCTGCTGCCGCTGCTGCTGCCGCTGCCAATGCCGCTGCTATAGGAAACTTGATGCGCTGGCAGCGGCCATTGAACGCAACGGTGCTTATAAGAGCAAGATGGCCAACAGCCAGGTTTCAGTTCTGAGTGTTACGTGCTGGTGGCTTGCCAATGCCTGCGGTCCGGCATTTCACAACCAACTGCTTTGGTGTGCCCGCTTATGAGGGAATCGCAATTATAAAGCTAACACATCAATGCAATTCGCTGTGAGATCTTGATATAGATCCGAGTGATGCAATAGGTCTAACGTCGAAGCGATATCAATTTATATCGAGTTATCTAAGGAAATAGTAGCCGTGATTTTAAATTTCAACTTATTACATATCACAGTTGCTGTTTCTTTTAGATAGCTCTTTTGTAAGCAGCCTAACAGTCGGTCGCGTTGCGGTTTTGAACTTGAGATTTGAAATGTGATTAAGGATTTCAATTTATGGGATACACTAAGTTCAGTTTTGTCAGATGTCCAAGCATCACTGGGCTTTGTTTATCTCATAAGAGCGAAATTTGTTCAACTTACGGGACTGGACAGGCACGACTTGAAGTCTTCGGGCATGTTTGAAACAGAAACACGATCGTGCGGCCGTTTGGGTCCCGACACAGAGGTCACAACTGTAGACAGATCCAGAGTGATGCTCTGCAAGTAAGTTCACACATAGATAAGAATTTGGTTGAATTTCAGTTGTGCAATCAGCTAACCTGAGTGAATATGGGATCTTGAGCTTCATTGGCATAGTTACGCAATTGCTGGGTGGCCTTCAGATACTCACGGATGATATCAATTTTCTTCTCGGAGCGGTCTAAAGTGGCGATAATTCAATGAGTCGAACAACAATCATATTATTGTATAAGCTTACTTGTTTGCTTCATGTAGCCGAGCGTGTTTTCATCAATGGGGAAATAGCCCACGGTAGCACCATACTCGGGACACATGTTACTGATTGTGGCACGATCGGCAATGCTCAGCTCAGCCACGCCCGGGCCATAGAACTCAACGAATTTGCCGACGACACCCAGTTGACGCAGATGCTTGGTAATGGTCAGCACCAAGTCCGTGGAGGTGGCCAAGGGGCTCAGTTTGCCAGTCAGCTTGTAGCCAATGACTTCGGGCAACAGCATGGAGATCGATTGACCCAACATTACAGCCTCAGCCTCAATGCCACCCACACCCCAGCCCAGCACTCCCAAGCCGTTAATCATGGTGGTGTGCGAGTCGGTGCCGACAACGCTGTCAGGATACAGAATTTTGCTGCCATCGCTGGACTCGGCTTCGAAGACGACACGCGCCAGATACTCCAAGTTCACTTGATGCACAATGCCTGAGCCGGGCGGCACAATCAACATATTATTAAAAGCACGGGCACCCCACTGCAAATCAACGTAGATTGTATTTCGAAAATAGTTTGCTAATGTGTATGTAACTCAATATTCACCTTCAGGAAAGTAAAACGTTCCTTGTTCCGCTCGAACTCCAAGTTCTGGTTCTTAGCCAAGGCATCTGGGACACGGGCAAAGTCGACTTGCACGGAATGATCGATGACCAAATCGGCAGGGCAGATGGGATTGATTTTCTCGGGATTGCCACCCAAATCCAGAACAGCATCACGCATGGCCGCAAAGTCCACAACGGCAGGCACGCCCGTAAAGTCCTATCAATATTTCAATAATTATCAATACTATAATTACAAGGCAGAGTATGCAACGCACCTGCAGGATGACACGAGCTGGCTTGAAGGAAACCTCCACATCATTGGAGCCCTGCTTCAGGGCGGGCGTCCAGCTCAGAATGCTCTGAACATCCTTCTCGAGAATATGGAAGTTGTCGCAGTTGCGCACAGCAGACTCCAAAAGAACACGAATCGAGTAGGGCAACTGGTCTGTAAGCCAATCAGATTATTTTTTTGCGATTACATTTAACGCACAACAATTTTGTTTGTCTAAAGAAACAGACAGCGAGCACTTATTAGGCAATAAGAGGTTTCTTTGAGACGTTTGTTTTTTTTTTTTTTTTTTAGCTAGCCACTTGCCCTTTGTGATTGGGTAACAAATCTAGCTTGAACAGCTCTCACCTTAAGCGGCTAAAATCACGCGTCGCACTTTAAAATATTCTGTTCTATGTAGATGCATAAGGAGCTCAAGCACACGCACACATACACAAATTATGTTTTTACACTCGCATGTCTAAAGCATCAGGCCACGAAATCGTCCGATATCAGCAGTTTGAATTTGTCTTGTTGCTACTGATAAGTGTCTACTACATAATACAATAGCTTTATTAACGCACAATCTAGTCTACTTGGGCCTTATCAGAGCAGGCCGGTCTCGTCGTGTGCCTGACATTCACAAATGAACCTTGCCGATCTCTGCCCTCAGTTCCTCTCCTCTCTAACATTAATAACTTTCGCTTTCAGCTAAGTGCTAGGTGTGCATTGGAAAGCTGAGGTGGAAAAGCCGCCGGAGTCTCACCTATCGAACTGCTACTGCTTCGACTTGCAAATTAAAGCGGCCACTGTTGGGGGTCAAACTTCAAATCGTCGTTTTATGCATTATATATGTGCTGTTACATACATACATACATAGGTATTTCGGTAGGTATTTCTTTAGAAAACTTGTTACCACGTAGTCAAGTAAGCGGCAGTTACACATATGACTTACCATATTTGTTATCAATGGAAGCCAGATCAAAGTATTTGTACACGGTACCATCCTTAGTGAAGGATTTCTCGAATTGCGCAAATGGATTAGCACCTGTAATAGAGTATGTGCCCTTATAAGTAATTATGTAACATTCCAAACTAGCTTTATATTATAAGTACGACTTACCAGACATTGTTGTGCTTTCTAATTCAGAGAGATTTAACCTGAACAGCGGGCGTTTACTTTGTGGAATGAACAAGTTTTGGAGGCCTTACCACTAATATGCTGTGTGTGCTGTGTATATGTTTTAGTTACTATTCACGAATAAGAAAAAATACCTAGTATTAATTTCGGCGATAGTTAATCTCTTTCCAGCTGATTAGATATGTGACATATGTGACGAAATGAATATTTTGTCTTCAAATACTGTAGTAGTTTTGTATGCTAATTTAAAAAATAAATAATTTAAAGGTATTTCTAATTAATAAAATAATTTCAAACAATTCATTTTGACTGTTGCTTCAGTTGAACAGCGTACCTTCCTGAAACCTGTTGATTCGATATTTTTCTGAAACAAAAGTGTGACAGTGCTTGCGATGAGTAAGTGGTAAGCCAAATTCGCTCCTCTCTAATTCGTTTTTGATAATGCTCACATGTTGTTCGTTCGGTTTGATTAATATTAATAATTACAATAAAAATGAACAAAACAAACACTGAAAATGATGCCAAAGTTAAATTGCGAGAGATGCATTGCAAATTCAATCCGCTCTCCCGATGCGATGGTTCCGTCATGTATAGCCAAGGTTTGTTACTGTTGCTCGTGTTCTGTTGGGAAGCCGGTTGATCCATTCCCATTTTGTAGGTGCCACAGTTGTTATTGCCGCCGTGCTCGGTCCCATCGAGGTGAAGACACAGAATCTGAGCATTGAAGGTAGCTACTTGGAGTGCAACTATCGCCCCAAAGCAGGTTTGCCCCAGGTGAAGGAGCGCATTCGCGAGGCGGCCATACGAGATGTGTTGGAACTGGCGCTCCTAAGTGAAGCTTATCCGCGGGCGAAAATGTCGCTACAGGTGCAGGAGCTAGAAGATCGTGGAAGCGTAAGGAGACAATATTGTATTTAAAAAATGATTCTCTCAACAATTATATTGCAGATAGACGCGTGCGCTTTGAATGCAGCCTGTCTAGCTATGCTTATTGGTGGCTTGCCCTTGAAGTACAGCTTTGCGGCCGTGCACTGCATCATAAATGAAAAAGGCGACTTTATTCTAGACCCTGAGGAAAGTGAGACGCAGCATCAGAAAGCCAGCTTTACATTTGCCTTTGATTCTGTGGATGGAGACCTGTTGTTAGTACAAACGAAAGGCGCCTTCAAGATTGCACAGTTCAATGATATCGAATGTATTTGCCGCCAGGCCAGTGTGGAGATCTTTGACTTCTATCGGAGTAACATAGCCAAGTACCATAGCAAAAGCGAGGATCAACCCTTAGCGACTATAGAAAGCGCCCGCAGTGAACTGCCAATGGAAACGTGATGTACAATAGTTAAGTTCAATTAAAACTCTAACCACTCTGGAAACAGTTCTTTATTCAACTTGTGCTGCCGTGGTAATGTCCGATGCTGCTGACGTGTAGAGGTATGCCCTTCAGGACTTGCGAATTGGATTCAACAATGCGTGCAACCACAAAATCGCCCACATTTATATCTTTCGCGGGCTCATTCTTATTAGATGTGGGTAGAGATGCTGCAGGCACAATTACTTTAATATTGGCATCGTTGCGTCCAAACCAGTGACTGTCGGACCGCTTGCTCTTACCCTCGATCAGGATGAGTTGTTCCTGTCCTTCGAAACGTTTGTGCAATTTGGTGGCCCCTTCTCGGAATGCCTGCACCATGCGTTTCAGTCGATCGGTCTTAACTGCTGTTGGAACGTCGTCCACGTAGCGTCTGTGAGCTGTGGTTTTCTCGCGCATGCTGTAGGCGAACAGAAACGCCACGTTATACTGCACGCGTTCGATGAGGGAAATGGTATCTTCGAATTCGGCATCCGTTTCACCACAGAATCCGCAAATGAAGTCACTGGACAAGCCCACGTTGGGCAAGATTTGCCGAATGTGCTCTACCAGCTGGAGGTACGCCTCGCGCGTATAGCCACGACGCATTCTTGCTAGAACGGCCGTGTTGCCTGACTGGGCGGGCAGATGGAGTTGCTTACAGACATTAGGATAGTCGCGAATGACGCGCAATACTTCGTCAGAGAAGTCTTTGGGATGTGGCGATGTGAAACGTATACGCATTTCAGGCACAGCCTCAGCTACACTTTGCAGCAGCACTGAGAATGGTAATCCGCCAGTTTTAGGCTTGTAAACCGTGCTAAAACCGGGTGCCGTATTGCCAACAGCTTTGGTCGAATTTTCTGAAGTCCTATCTCTATAGGAATTGACATTTTGACCCAGCAGCGTCACCTCCTTGACGCCCTGCTCCTGCAGTGTCCGCACCTCGTGGACGATTGATTCGAGCGGCCGTGAGCGCTCGCGACCACGTGTGAAAGGCACAATGCAGTAGGTGCACATATTGTCACAGCCACGCATGATCGAGACGAATGCAGTGGGCGAATCTGAGTTCAAGCGGACGGGCATGACATCTGCATAGGTCTCGTCCAGAGACAGTAAGACGTTAATGGCCGAGTTGCCATAGTGGCGAGCGACGGCCAACAGTCTCGGTAGATCTTTGTAGCTGTCTGGACCAGCAATCACATCCACGCATTGCTCCTGCTCCAGCAGTTTTTCCTTCAATCTCTCCGCCATGCAGCCAAGTATTGTCAATTGAAGAGGGGTTCGCTTTGAGCCTCGCTTTTCCTTCAACGCTCGCAGGTGACGCAAGCGATTCCAGATCTTCTGTTCGGCGCCTTCACGAACAGCGCATGTAACGAGCATTATGACATCGGAATTGGCAACATCTTCACTTCGCTGGTAGCCGTGTTGCTTCAGAATGCTCCACACTACCTCCGTGTCGTTCGTGTTCATCTGGCAGCCATATACTTCGAAGTGCACCCGCCTTCCATGGCCATTGAAGTCTATTGCATTTAGGTAAGGTATATCATTACTAACGGCATTCGAGGTCTCCTCCTCCCTCAGCTTCCGCTTGGCTTTCACAGTGAAAAAATCTCTCAGACCCGGTCCGCGTTCTATGCGCTCAACGAACGTTTCACGTGTGTTGCTGTTTGCAGGTTTATTAGTTGATGTCGGTGTAGCTGAGTTTCCTGTAATTGGAGCAGCTGCTGTAACTGTGGCGGAATTGCTTTGCTGGCGCCAGTGCCGACGCAGACAGCTATTGACTATCTGCCAGCGTACTTTCATGGCACTTTTGTTTAAATAGAATACATTCTGTTTTGTAAATTATGTCACAAGATTGTTAAGCAAAGTACTTTTAATAAGTATCGATAGGGCACTATTTTGAAATTGGAAGAGCGATAAGTTGACAATATTGCGTATCGATACTTAACGGCGATTGCTGCACAATAAGTAAAATGAAGATATTTCACAATAGAGAATAGAGAAAAATAATTTTTCTGAATTCAATATGTATTATTTACCAATGGCATTATGAATGTATTTCTGATGCATAATCAAACCGAGAAAATATCACTGTAAACATATCGATGTAATTACAGTTTGAGATTCAATGGGAAATTCAGTGAGAGATTTGACCGCTAGAGGTCGCTATATAGTATGAAAAATATCAACAATTTAGTTCATATAACTTAGTTCATAATATAAGCGCTAGAGGGAAACAGATATTGAAGAAGTGAAATAATAGTATACCACATTGCCCCTAGATGGCACTATAGACTGCATATCCTTTTTATACCCTGAACCCATTGAAAATGGGAAATCAGGGTATAATGGTTTTGTTAAAAGTATGTAACAGGCAGAAAGAGGCGTGGCAGACCCCACAAAGTATATATATTCTTGATCGGGGCGACAAGCTGAGTCGATTTGGCCCTGTCCGTCTGTCTGTCCGTCCGTCCGTCCGTCCGTCCGTCCGTCCGTATGTATGAACGCGTCGATTTCAGAAGATATAAGAGCTAGAGACTTCAACTTTTTTTTAAAATGTCCGTATATATCACGCGCAGATCGAGTTTATCACTAAAAAACGATAACTCATTCCGATATTTTTTTATCGATAAAAAACCTTATCGAAGATCACTTAAAAAATTATATCTCCTACATCTTTCAAGCTAGAGTCTCCAAATTTAAAATGTATATAAAGATGTATTTTATACAATTTCGGTTTTTGTTAAAATTTACCCCCCACCCCTAAATCCACCCCCTCACCCTCATCTTTGTAAAAGTCGTATATCAAATACTAGAGACTTGTCCATCGGTATACACATACATTTAAACATTATAATTATGTTCTGAAAGTTTCATTACGATCGTACGTCTAGAAATTAAATTATTCAACAAATAAGTTCTCAAAATATTGCCACACTGCAGCGCAACCCAAGCGCAATCGCCTATATATGTGAGTGTGTGTGTGCGCGTGAGTTTGTATGTATGCGTGTGTGTGTGTGTACGTGTGTGTTTGCTAATTATTATTGAAATATAAGTTGCTTGTAGGGTTCAGGGGATCTCGTAGTCGAGCAGTCTCGACTAGAGCTTTCTTTCTTGTTATTATTATATTTTATGATATTACCAATGGGAAACTCGATTATATTGGGCTGTTCCATATTTCTCAGATATATTCGGCGATCTTTTTTGAATATAATCATAGTTTAAACAACATTGAGTTTAAAGAGTAAAATCAATTGTGCATGGTGTGCTATATATGGAAGTATATTTGTACCGTCGTCATGTAATCCATTTCTAATAAGGCCTATAGGTCATTGTTTTATTGAATCAAATCTAATTTAGGTAAAAACCGATTGTGGTTCAGTTGTCATAATGTTTTATGTGTGTAAACGGCACTTGAACTTGATGGTCTGTCTGCTAATCAGGCATTTTCGACAAGGCTCTACTTGCCTACCTTAATATTATTAATAATATAATAAGATTCGTTTAAGAGTAAATACAGAAAACAAGAAATTTGTTGAAAATTGTCGATACGAACAGCATAAATATATTTGTATATTTTAAATGTCTTTGTTTATATGCGAGATGTTGGTCTACTCGTACATAATTCAAACTAATTTAATTGTAATGAAGTCAATATGGAGGTGGGTAAATAAACGTGTTGCTATAACTGTAATGCATTCGAGTTTGTTTTGCAAAGACAAACACAAACGGAAGCAGAGACAAAGAGTGGGGGAGAGAGAGAAAGAAAGATGTGCAGGGACAGAGAGAGATACATTCATACAGATACAGATGCAGAAAAGACCGCACATTTGGGGGCGTGCAGTTATCCGGCCTCATTATGAGCTTATCGTGGTCGAGTTAATAATGCACTGGCAAGAAGAGGCAGAGCCCGGTGCAAACCAGGCCAAGTCCACAGGCAGGTCCACATTGATGCTTTGCGGCTTTGTGGGCCAATAACTGAATAATTGCGTCAGCAAGTCGTAAATAGCAGCGGGTTGGCCCGGCCAAGTTGCTCGGCTACCAAGTTGGCCAAGTTGGCAGCTCGGTTGGGACTTACAAGGCTCATATATATGTATGTATATAGGATATGCGGGTGGGCGTGGCGTCTGGCATATTTGTAAACACTTACTGGCGAAAATATTTTAATGAAAATGAAATGAAAATTCCGCTTTTGGCCAAAAGAATTTCGTAATTACAGCGAAAAAATTCGGTAATTAAATTCATGAAGTTTTTGGCACTGCGCAGCGAACCGTTTGCAATTTTCAGCTCCCAGGAGAGGACCTCAAGCATCTGTAAGTGGGATCCTTTGCGTGCGTGTGTATATGTGTGTGTGTGTGTGTTCGTCTGACCGCCTTGTTGGTTAAGCATTTTCTTGTGTTTTGTCGGCACTTTTCCGCTAAAGTTATTTTCGCATGGGCTTCGCATCTGCTATAAATCTTGGCGCCGAAGTTTCACTGCTCCACTGCTCCACAGTCCGGACTGTGGTGTGGTGTGGTGGTGTGGCATGGTGAGGTGGGGGCGGATAAAGATGGAGCCACGCAGCCTAAGCTGACTTGGCTATTTCGTTCAGCGTATTCCGGATTGGACGCAATTTTAAAAGTCCTGTCAATAATAATTCAGCTCCTCGACTTTTCCTGCTTATGATAATTGTTTATGTTCCGTTTAGTTCTTGCAATTAATCCGACAAGTTTGCTCTCAAACACGCACAGCTCGCCAGCGCTTATCCAATCAGAGATTATAAAAATTCCCAAGAGTTTTCCTTACGGATGAATGAGTGCCTCAATGCTGAAGTGCATGGCAGAACTATTGTGAATTGATTAGGTTCAGATCTCTGCGTAAATGGCAGGAATGCAATAGAAGTGATAGACTACCCAAGTGCTAGACTGCCCTCGCTCTAATATATTGATTAGATAGATTTGAAAACGATCTAGCTAGGTCGCACTCATCACCCTGATCAGGAATATGGTTATGGATTATGAATCAATAATAATATATAGTAGTAAATAATAATAGTAGAGCGTCCGAGCACTAAACCTTGGATCAAAAGAGAAGACACTGAAGAACTCAACATTGACATCTAATTTAATATATTAAAAATGAATTTATATGAAACTTATATTTTAGCAATATATACATATTCATCTTAATACAAGCATTCATTGTTTGCAAAATAATGAGTTTATCATAGAGTTCTTTGTTTCCAACAGTACTACGACTCTCTTCTAGCTCGGCTTGAAATGAATTCTCTTGAATGTCTTCAGTTAACTTTATAATCATATTTAATTATAATTAGTCTTAATCGCTGGTTAAATATTGTTCCCTTTAGCCTGATATATGTATGTATATACTATATACATATAATCTATAGGGCAAAAATGCAATATAAAACGATCTATGACATCTGAGTGTCTCAATGATAATTAATAAGAATGAACTTAAATATCTTAATAACAATAATTTGTATCAATTAATTATAACAAGATGAATATTGTTAACCAAACTTTTTACCCTTAGGATTATATATGTTTATACAAATATTCTACAGCAATAATATAATATTGCAGAAACAAACACACAAACACACTTTGTTTAGAAATTCTTTAGTCAATTTTATTGTAATTATAATTAATTCCAAGTTAAGTAAATAGACTATTTTATCTTTAGGATGATATATAAATATAGCAATAATATAAACTCTAAGCTTGAGTTCACTTTTGCTTTTGCTTTGTCTCCTGATTGGCCAAGGAAATCCCGCCGGCTACTTTGCAGCTGGCACTTCATGCCTCCCGCCCCTCCCCTTGGCGACGCCTATGGCCAACATCCGACCGAAAACGACACTTGAGGCCCCATAACGTGGCTGTACGCATAATGATCCCCTGAATGGCTCAATGCTTGCCCGTCCCCTGCCAGTGGCCGGAGCCGTAGCCGTAGCCGTGGCCTTAAAAGTGCCAAAACTTTGCTTACAGATTTCCGCATTTTCGAAAAACGATTCGCTGCCTTTGGCTCCCTTGGCCCGCCTCGATTGGGGGCGGCTGGGAGTGGCTGCACAGTGGTGTTAACGGCACTGCTGAGAGTAATTCGCCATTCAAAGCAAACCGACGGGGGCGACAAAAAAAAAAGGAAACCCAATGTTAATAGAAAACTGTGCGCTGCCGTCGTCGTCGTCATTGTCGTTAAATTGAAATTGTCGCGCAAATAAAAATTTGCATATTTTAGCATTGATTTTGTGGCGCGTTGCGTGGCTCGCTGTCTGCAGCCGGAGCCATGTGGCAGTCCCGTTTGCGAGGCCCTTGGGAGACGCGTCGTATGCGCAATGTTTGAGTGCAGTCAATAAATTTTGGCTAAAATCGCAAAAATTGCTCAAATTAATTACAAAACAGTGCATAAAACACACACACACGCACAGATAGACAGACAGACACTAAACTATGCTGCATGCCATGGTTGAGGCGCACCGACGGATGGGGCGTGGCATCGAGACCTCATTACTGCCTGCCAGTTCCAGTTGCTGTCCATACTAAATCCTGACGCTGTCACAATAAAATCCACTCAAGCTAAACATACGTCAGCAGTGACGAGCAGCAGGCCGAGGTCAACTCTAAGGCTGAGGCTGAGGCTGAGGCCAAGAGCCAGGCGAATGGCGAATGGCGAATGGCGAATGGCCAATGGCGAATGGCGTGTCTGGGTCGAGCACTGTTCCAGCTGAGTTGAGTCCGTCTCCAAGGCGAGCTGCATAAATTTATGCGCTGCTCCTCTGAGGCTGAGCATGGGCCTGAATAAAAAGAGGCAGAAACTGCGCCCCTGTCGCCGACTCGAAGCGAAGGCGCCGGCTGCAATACAAAACGGCTCATTGATTTATTTACGAGCTCAGCTGATGTTGACCA
This sequence comes from Drosophila navojoa, assembly GCF_054131105.1. Lineage (NCBI taxonomy): Eukaryota > Metazoa > Arthropoda > Insecta > Diptera > Drosophilidae > Drosophila > Drosophila navojoa. The sequence continues at coordinate 28,455,883 of NC_142890.1, read as the reverse complement.
GCCGACCCAAGCCAGCCCAAGCAGCCCAGCTGGCCCACCCTGCCACAGTGGGCGTGACCGGCAGTACGCAAAGTGCAATATCCAGCGGAATATCCGAATATATGAAGTGGGTCACTCAATGAGGAAATTAATTACGTTTTCCACAATACTCACAAAATATGTCAGAAATATTGTTTATACAGCGCTGTCTATTCCTATAATCGATCAGGGTGTATCCTATGACTAATTGTGCCATCACTAGTCAAAGCCTTGCCTTCCAATGAATAAAATATGAAAGTGGCATACAATTGGAGCTTATTAGTTGTTAAGGTGCGAAAGAGAGATGCTCAATAGATCAAGAACAAGAGTGAACTGTTCCATTGTCTGTTCTCTTAGCTGGCACCACTGTGCCCTAGGAGCTGCTCCTCATAGAGAGGAGGCTCGCCGTCTTCGTTGCTCTGCTCTGGGCACTTTCATAAACTGCGCTCGGCCTCGACTCGTTTGGCTTGGTCGCCCCCATCCCCGGGTCGTAGATCTTGAAGAGCAATGGCTCTTGGCACTCAATATGCTCAGGCGGGGGCGCTTCAATATTTATGCTGCGATGCGTTGAGCAGCCTTAAAGGCTCTGTGCTGCCTGGTAATTTTCATTGTCACGTGGCAGTAATTACCGGTGTTGCAGACACACACACACTCACACTCACACACACACACACATGGACATGGACATGGACATGGCTTTGTACTGCACGCCAGTCAACACTCTGGAGGAGGCTCAGCTCAGCAGGCAGCTCCCTGGGCAGCAGTGTCGCATCGCGTCGCGACGCGCTTTACAATTTCAATTCATTGAATTTTAACGGCGCCTACAACACAGCAACGCCCTCTCTCCCCCTCCCTGTCTCTCTCTCTGTCTAGTCTCTGGCCTCCTGCGTGGCTGGCCTTAACCAAACTTTGTAAAACGTTGTGTGCAACATTTGGCGAGTGTCCTGCTGCCTGCTGCCAGTTTCTTGCTGACTGCCAATTGGCAACTGGCTGACTCCGACTGCAGCCGGCCTTTGTCAATATCCATTATAGCCATTGCGAGTGTGAGTGTGAGAGTGTGTTTGCGAATGTGTATGTGTGTGTGTGTGTGTGTGTGGGTCGACTGTTGGAGTCTGAGTGAGCCCTGATATTAAAACGTGTTTTATCACGCGCCACCATTTCGCGGCCGGGTATTCATTCCAATTGCGGCCAGATTGCACTTTTCAAGTGCCTGTTAATGCATTTGGCCCGCACGGCTGCCGTCTCCTGCCCGCTGCGTGCTGCGTGCTGTTGGCCAAGTTAAAGCAGCGCCACTTTTGCTTAATTTCTAGTCACAAATTCAAATTACACAAGAACGAGCTGAAAATGTCAACAAAACGGAAAAAACAGAAATAAACGCAAAGGGTTGATGAGAAGCTTTGTGCACATTCCGGGCAGCAGCTGTCGCTGTTGTTTGTTGTCCTTTGCCGCCATTTTGTGCGTGTCGTGTGTGCCCCATCTCTATCTCTATAGCTCCCTCACTCACTCCCTCTTTCTCTCTCTCTCGCTCTCTCTCTCTCTGTGTGTGCTTGTAACATTTTCGTTTTGCAATTTCATTAAATTCCAGCATCCGCCATAAATCTTCCACTCTTCAGCACGGCTTCTGTGCTTTGAAGCGATAAAGGTACGTCTGGCACTGTGATGCCTGGCCCCGAAATGCCAAAAGCAACAACAGCAACAGCAACAACAACAACAGCCAGCATTGGTTTTATATTGGGCCACACACACACACACACACACAACAAGAACACACAAAATGGCCGTTGAAGTGGTTGAAAGCGATTACGTTGAATACCAAAGGTTGATGTGTGTGTGTGCGTGTGTGATGGCCTGTGTCCCGTTACTGTTTAAATGTTGTATGAATGAGCTTTTTTTGGGGAACAAACCTCAGTTTGCAGCAGCAGCCGAGAGTTATGCGGGGTCTCCTTTTGGGGTTTTGCGCTCGAGCTGCTCAAAAGTTGTGTTGCGCAGTGTTAAACATAAACATGGGTTAGTTACACTAGCACACGGCCTATTAACTCGCACACTCTGGCTCGCCAGCTGCCATGTGTCAGCCACTTAAAGCTGCCCCATAAACGCACTAAATACCCCATATACTGAGACATCATAACTGCAAAATGCCCCCACGACACTTTTCCCCCTTCCAATGCGAACTTCTCCTGCTGAATCTCGCTCAGAGTCTGGAGGGCAGTTAGAGCCCTCAATCTTTGCCAGCGCCTTGGTCAGCCAACGCTCGCTTAATGCCATGCCAAAACTCTTGGCCGGCTTTGTCCAGGGCTCAGGACTGAGCTGAATGAACCGCAGCTGCTTTGGCCCATTTGCCACTTATTAAACTGAAACATTCGCTTCAACTCAGTCGCCGTTATTGTTGCAACTCCTGCTGCTACTCCTGCTACTCCTGCTGCAGTTAAGCATTTCTGCAACCGCCGAGCGAGTTATTATTTTATTCTTTTATTTCTCACATTTTGCATTCTCTGGCTGACTTTGCCCAAGTAAATGTAGCCAGAGCATTGCTCAGGCGAGCGACACACCCACATCTCAATACGCTACAATTTGCTGCTTTGTGCATTCATTAATTTCGAAATTTCCATTTTAATTCCTTTAAATGTAAATGTGTATAAAAGGAGTATACTCTTATATAATAATACTTAACATTACAGGGCATTATTTTATACTAATACAGTACAGTGCATTGCATTACATTTTTATATATAATTATATAAGTTGGGTTAGCCTGCACAGACCGGATTCTCAATATTAACCAATGGTATGTCCACGATCTCAGATCTCAGACATTTGGTTTGACTTCAGTGAGGATACTAACGGATATCTGGGCCACATTTTGGGTCTTCAGCAGACAGACAGGTGGAAAGTCGGGCGGACAGAGAGTTCAATGGTCAAACGGACAGAAATCGCCCTTTATATTGTAATTTTTCAAATAAGATTAAAAATAATTATATGTGTGTAAAGAATAATGAAAATCAAATACTAAATACCAAGTGATTTACATAAATATATAAAAAATATAAATATATATTAAATATTATTTAATAAATAAATAAATAATAATTAAATATTTAGTAAATAAGTTTTTCCACATTGTTTATTCAAGACAAGAAAACAAATTGTTAATTTTTGCTTACTATTAAGCTGTTAAATATATAGCTCTTAATTATAATTAAATTCAGTAAGAATACAAATTTATACTTCTTTACATAAGTCAACTAAGAGCATTCCAGTATTCAAACATGCTCCATTCTATATTTAAGGCAAATACAAATAAGTTATTATTAAATTAAATATAAGAATACAAATTCACAGAGGAATTCTTTAATTCTTACCAATGACCTATTGTAATTAATTACTATTTATCGAGCATTTCAGAATCCACGAATTTCACATTCGATATTTAAGAATCAAATAATTATTATTAAATTATTAACTAAATATAAAATAAATAAATTGCCCAAATTCTTTATTTTAATGCAATATTTTCTTTTTACCTCTTATAAAATTAATCATAGCATAAATAAATTATTATTAAATAGTATAAGAGTACGAGGTCATAGATGAAATTTGGAATGCTTTACATTGAGCTTGTATAAACACTTCTTTGCATAAGTTAAGTTAACCGTTAGGGCATCCCAGAATTCATCTATGGCCTACACTTGAAATGCCAGCTCTTATTTTGTATCCCAGCTCTCTATATAAATATATTTTTTAATTCGTTGCTGCTGCTGCTGGAGCTGGAGCTGGAGCTGAAGCTGAAGGTGGAGCTGGAGCTGTTGTTGGTTGACAATTTTATAAGCCATCGTCGTCTCCTCTGACCCGCCTGTCTATGCTGTCCTGCTGTCGCAGCTGTCGCTGGCGTCTTTGCTGTCGCTGGCGCTGGCGCTGGTGGCTGTTGGAGCCGCAGCTCGTGGCACTATAATTGAATGTCTCAGGTGTTTTGTCAGACAGTGCTTAAGCCTTTGCCGGGATTTTCTTCTATGGCAGGGCCCCAATGATTCCACGGGTCGTGCTGCAAATGATTGCGCCTCTTAAAGCTCTTAAAGTGTTGCATGTTTTTTTTGCCAGTTGAGATTGGGCTGGGGTTGGGGTTGGTTGGTCTTAGAGTGGGGGGGGAGCTGGGTCGCGTGTGACATTCAAATCCGCGCTGTTTCACTGCCTGGCCTGCCTAATTAAAACATTCATCTTCATTTTCACCTTTTGCCTAATTAATTCACACAAAAATCAACTAAATTAATATGAAAAGAGCCAAAGAAGCTGCCAAGTTGCTGACCAGGTCCCAGGCCCAGGCCCCACATCCATTGCCATTGCCATTGCCGTTGCCATTGTTGTTGTTGTTGCTGTTGCTTTTCGGACGCTAACGAGAATTAATGGTTTGCAGTGTGGCACACAATTACGACAACGAAAATCTTAGGTAAGCAGCAAAATTGTCACCACGCGCAGCAAAAACCTTAGCTACGTAATTGGCTTTGTGTAAGGGTGGAGGGGGGGTGGGGCGGAACAGGCAGGGGTGGGTGGCTGCCAGTGGCTGCCAGTGTCAAAAACTGCTCAATTTACGTGTCGTGAAATTAATTTATGCCCAATGCAATAACCTCGCCAACGTCAATAAAATACATTACAAGAATATATATATGTATGTATGTATATATGTATGTATGTATGTATGTGTGTAACCTGGCTGCTGCGATGCTGGATGTTGGGTTGTTCGCCGTGAAACAAACGCCTAATTGTGCTCTGTCAATTTGAAATTAAAATTGTATGCTACACACACACACACACACAGAGATACTTATACACACATGTATGTGTGTGTGTGTAAGGAATGCGCCTTTGCGAAAAATTTCCATAATTTAACGTTCTATATGCAAGTAGCGCAATTGAAGCGTAATTAGACTTTGGCACTTACTCACGCACACACACACACACACACACACACACACGCACACACACACATGAAATTGGCAATCGTCTGGTGTGGCGCTAATTGGTTTCTGGTCAGCAACGGAGCAGCTAACGTCGCCATCTTTTGGCTCTTTGGCTGCCTTTCAGCGGACGCCAATTAAAAACGTGCGCATATTATGCTTTATTGAGCTCTCACACTCCCCCTGTCAGCCCCTCCCGCACTCGCACTCGCCCTCTCCCGCTCGCTCGCTCTCGTTGTCTGTGGACACAGCATTCGGGGTGCACGAAAATTCAGTGGGTCGATTGTGGATCTTCCCTTGTTACCTGTTCCATTGTCTTGCCGGGGCGTTTGGCATTGTGGGCGTGCCTTTTAGCAATAATAACGTCCTCTGTTGGCCATAAAACAAATCATACAACTTTATGGTCACCTTACCAATTCCAATGACCACCTTCTGCCGATGTCCACTGCGAACTTTATCTTTTTATATGCAGCATTATTGCCACAGATTAGACACGGGATTTGGTACATTGTACTGTATGAGTGTGTGTGTGGGTGTGCGTGTGTGTATCTGCTCCATGTTGTTAGTGGGGGATTCTTCCTTTTTTTTCGATTGCCAGCAGAACGAATTAAATATGACCATTTGTATAATGGGCGAGACTCGAGCTGGGCAACCGATAGTCGTGTCTATGTAATATGTGGGCAGTTGGCATATCTCGTGTGTGTGTGTGTGTGGGTGTGTGTGGAAGGGGCGGGGGCGTGGCTGGGTCATTCATATTTGAATACATATTTGTTATGCTGTGGCCACTGCCGAATGCAAAATGCATGACATTTTCTGTTTAATTTTCAGTTCCATAAGTGCTCCGGCTTAACTCGAGCTTTGGTCAACAGGGAGAAAGAGAGGCAGCAGAGCGAGAGCGAGAGAGTGCGAGAGAGAGAGAGAGAGATGCCACTGCCAGCACATGTGAGAGCCTTTAGGCCATTGAGGATTTTAGAGATAGGCACAGCATTTGTACATAGGCCTGCACCTGGCAGCGCTCTGACAGCGTCCTGGCCCGGCCATAGAGGACGACTGTGTGTGTCCTGGGATCGTTTTCACACCATAAACTGCTCAGTTGCTCGCAATGAATGCTGAAATCATTGCAATATTAAGGAATTATGTTCAAATTTTATGAATTTACAAAAAATCAAATGCTTTTTTTATATACCTACATATATGTACATATATACACATACATACATATATTCTGAATTGAATTTAAACAAAATATATGCATTTTATGCATATGAAATTGATAGAGCAAAGAAAGTGTCTGTTTTTTGTATGTATTATATTTCCATATATACTAAAGCTATATTTTTTGATTGAGGGAAGTTTCTTATTATATTACATTTCCATATATATTTTGTATAATATTTATATAATATTTTTTCAATTTCATGGATTTCATTAATGTTCTGTTGTATACTTCAAAATATCTATTTTCTTTCTTTTATTAAATAATATACTTTTCCGAGAATTGATGAGTCTGAACGTAATACCAGAATATGTCAATCATGTTAATTGTTCGAGATATTTTACAGCGAATACCTATTTACTGTAAAGAGATCAATTTGATATCGATAAGTAATATAAATTACCTTAAACACGTATTTACATTTAGCTTAGCTCAAAGAAATGCACAATCCATTAGCCTACTGTAGCTGCAGTGCAATTGATTCACTATACTGATAATATTTGAGTGATAGGAAGAGATTCCCCTAGTCTTACCATTATGCATTTCGATGGCTATCTCTCTCAAGGTGCTCTAGATAGTTTTTTGGCTACCTCTTCATGTCAGTTTTCAATGTTTGTCTCACTCGATAAAATGATATATAGGATATATCTCTAATATATGTAAATATAGTATGTATTTCATATATGTACATATGTGAGTGTATATGCATGTATGCTCTGCTCGTTCTCATTTGTTTGCACACAGATAAGTTTAATATTATTTTTTTTTTTTACTTTATCAGGTTTGCAAAATGCGAGGTGGAATATCTTTGAGTACAGCAAGTGTAACCACGTGCGGAGACAGCAGGCGAAAGTAAATTAGAAGCCAACAGAAAGTAAGTAAAACAAAGACAGGGAAAGAGAGATAGAGGGAGAGAGGTATACAGCATGGCTGAATCTGATTGCAGATGCTTCGCTCGGGCACCAGTGTGCGGCATTTTATTTCGCATTAAGAGATTAAGATCAAAATTAAAATTTAAATTACCACGCGACACGCAGCGTGAAGTTTCCTCTCCCCATCTGTGTGAGTGTGTGTGTGTGTTTTATTTTTTTTTGCTGTTGCCTTAAATTGTTGCAATGTTTTGACACTTTAGTTGAGGTAGAAGACGCGCGCAGACGCGTTTTCAGCTGCGAAATGCTGCAAGATGCCTTAATTAATTAATTGGCATGTCAGACAGACGCAGCTCACCCAGTTGGGACTATGGCAGTGGCAGCAGGAGCAGGAGCAGGAGCATGAGCAGGAGCTGAAGCAGGAGCAGCGCCACTGGAAGTGGAGGCATCAGCTAGAGAATGACTGACAACTTAATTGGCTCTCTTTGAAAAACTTACCATTAACAAGCCAAAGTCGTTTGCAGAGCACAACAAGTATACATATGTGTGTGTGTGTATCGCGGCATAGAGACAATACAGATGCGATAGGTATGGGTGTGTGTGTGAGTGTGTTTGTATATGTGTCAGCGGCAACAACAAACAGAGCTGACAGCCACGAATTAAAGTGAGCCAAAGCATTGCAAGCCAAGCCGACTTTTTGTTGATTGACCTTAAGCAAAAGTTTGCATAATGCCAGCACCAGCAACAGCAGCAGCAACAGTGGCAGCAGCAGCAGCAGCAGCCACACGTCGTTTCGCCCCTGGCCAGGGTCCGGCGGAGGACTGCAAGTGACGCCAGCTAAGCCGCAGCATAGCAGCCCTGCACAAATTTATGAGCACTCAAGTTGATTCAATTTAAAAGTGTTGCGCCCTCCCAGCAGCCAGGCCACAAAATGTGACGTCGCTCTCCCTCTCTCCATCTCTCTCTCTCTCTCTCCCTATTTTTAATTAGGCTAAGCCCGTGCCTAAAGCCACGTAGCCAACTGTGCCGGGCTGCTGATTGCACAGATGAGGAGGGGGAGGAGGAGGAGGTGGCGAAGGCTTCTGTTGCTGCTGCTGAGCAGCGTTTCCGCTCTGGTCAGGTCACAGGTCAGCTGGTAAACAATGCTCAACTT